>NC_090648.1:339041162-339266162 GCF_040937935.1 Hyperolius riggenbachi | reverse complement strand
GCAATGTTTTGCAGGCCTCTTGCTTATGTGACTTTATGGAGTACAAGTGTAAGGTAATTCTTTACCAGCCATTTATGCTCCATTAAAAGAAAATTATTTGGCTTCTACAGTCCTGGAATTTTTGTCCTATGTTTTTGTATTTTAGCTAAATGCATTATTAATTCAGAGTTTAAGTGAGCAACTGGGATGCTAGAATGGCGCATATGTCACTATTTTTTGCTACTGTGTTCGTCTGCTGGCCACTTAATGAAAAGCCAAATGGAGAATTTGGGCTCTGAGAGCTTGGCTCTTCTAGTAAATGAGTTCTGGGCAGTGTTTCATGCACAGGAGGGAAGCCAGCTCTGCCCTCACTTTGGGATACATGAATGCTTTCATCATGATATTCCTTTTTATGTCTACCTATCTAACTGCAACATAAAGCCATTAAATGCAGACATTTATAGTAATTGTCTTACGAGCAGTGACCGTATTGTTCAGAAGCAGTAACAAAAGGTGACGTTTTCAGTCAAGTCATCAGTTTGGCAGTCAAAGAAACAAAACCGAGAGGCACTGGCAGTTTGAGATAAAGAGAGGAATAAAATGAGATGTAAACCCAGCAATTTAGTCTTGTGAAAGGGTCAGAATGTCAACAAGCAAGAAGCTCCATGTGGTGTTTAATGATGATCTGTCTCTAGGCACAGTGCCATTTCATAATAAGGAGATATGTATACAGATAAATAAATCACCGGGCTGCATGCAGTGCTTTATCGCAGATAAATTATTGGAATTGACAGACTTAGGGCGAGTTGATCAGATGTAAGTCTGTCATTTGTTTTCAGTGCTCCCCAGAACTTCCATTCATGCCCAGCCTGACAATCTTGTAAGTCTTGTAAATGCCAGAACTGCTTTTCTTTGTCTGAGTAGGTGTTGGTGAACTTCTGTGTACTGGCTCAACGTCTAACAGCGGTACTTGGTTATTCATCATGAGTAGCAAATCTATCATGAAACAGGTGGAGTAACGTCCGCATTCTTTTGTTAATGATCATACAGCCAAAACATTTGGACCCACTTAACCCACTTACAAACGTGAAGGCTTCCCTACCCCCTGCTCATAAAATATCTTTCAGAGGCCCCCTTAAGGCCCCATTCACACCTAAAAGCGCAAATCGCCAGCGATTACCGCCGGTGTTTTGCGGGAGTGATTTTTCTGCGATTAAACATGGAAAAATCACTGGACAATGCAGCGAATTTTTCTGCGATTAGCGCTTCTATAGCACTAAACACGATTGCAGGAAATTGCCTGAAAATGGTGCAGGCTACATGTTTGGCGATTTGCGTTAATCACCGGCGATTAACGCAAATCGCCCAAGTGAGAAGGGGCCCATAGGGTAGTATTGCACTAGCACTTTAAAAAGCGCTAGCGCTTGAGCGTTTTGCCAAAATCGCCGGCAAAACGCTCTAGTGTGAATGGGCCCAAATACTTTCTCCTCTCCTCACTAAAAAAAAGCACACTGGGTATATAAAATATCATTGCTATCACTTCTTCTATATGCAGTAGAGTTAGGACCACCCCTGACCACTCTGGAAAAGGTTCCTGTCCTCCCACCACTCCTTTCTCTACTATAAGCATCCTTCATTTAAAGTGGTAATGTAAGACATGAGGCATGTCAGCAGGATACATTTACAAAAGTTGGTTTTCAGTGAGATTCCATGAAAATATACAAAAAAGGAGATACGACCACACAAGGTATAAAGTCTAAAAAGAGCCAGTTCCCATCGGGAAGACAAAATAAACATAGTTTTGATCCATATACAAGTATATAAGCCACCACCTATAGGTCCATTTCCCCCCAATGTGCCTGCACTCACCTTGGTGTCCCCCTGGACACTAAGACTCAAAGACCTCACAATAGCAAAGACTTTTTATTGCAAGTAAAAAAGTTCAACGCACTGATAGCCTTTAGACACTTGATATGGTCCTCAGGTGACCGCCCCCCTCAGCTGCAGCCTGTACGCATCCCTGCACCGTTGTTTACTTTAGTGTTTTCCCGAAAATAAGACACAGTCTTCTATAAATCTGTCTTTTAAAAGTTGTGCAAGGTCTTATTTTCGGGGAGGTCTTGTATTCTATGGTGGTAACCAGATCCCCCTACAATAGATAGATCCCGCCCATTCCCTTTACTTCCCCTGCTCTTGCTCCTGGCCCCCTCCTTAATATCTGGAACCCTCTGCTGATTATACCTGGGATAATTCACACTGCAGATTAGCGGTGACTTGCGGTAAGAGCAGCTACAGTAATGTACCCAGTAGCAGCCCGACAGGAAGTAAACAGAGATCACTACCTTTTATTGGGTGGCGCTATTACTGGATACATTACCGTAACTGCTTTCACCGCAAGTCGCTGCTAATCTGCGGTGTGAATTATCCCAGGCATAATCAATAAAAGGGTCCCAGACATTAACCTCCTGCCGCCCGCGTCACGCCAGCAGGCGTGGCCGCGGCGGCAGCCCCAGGACCGCCTAACGCCAATTGGCGTAAAGTCCTGGGGCTCTGTTTAGCATGAGATCGCGCGCATGGTGCGCGCGCATCTCATGCTCGGAGGGCGGAGCTCCGCCCCGCCTTCCGCTTGGGAGACTGTTAGACGGCGATTACGCCGTCTATTTACACCGTGCAGCACTGCGATGAGCAGCAGCGCTGCACTGGGGATGGGGGACAAGAGAGCGATCGGCTCTCATAGGCAGAAGCCTATGACAACCGATCGCCATAATTGGCCGGCTGTGGGGAGGGAGGGAATTTAAACAAACAGGTTTTTTTTTCCTAAAATCCCACAACAATAATATTTATTTAAAAAAAAATAAACATGGGGGGAGCGATCAGACCCCACCAACAGAGAGCTCTGTTGGTGGGGAGAAAAGGGGGGGGGGGATCACTTGTGTGCTGAGTTGTGCGGCCCTGCAGCTTGGCCTTAAAGCTGCAGTGGCCAATTTAGCTAAAAATGTGCCTCCTTTGTTTGTAAAGTTGTACATAAAGTCATCAGAACTCTGCTGCAGTGTTAGAGATGTTTTTTACAAACCCTACGGAGCAGGGACAGTGTACAAATTCAAGTGTGTATGATTCCTTATCTGTGTGGTAGACATAGACACAGTTGTCAGTCTCTCAAACTTTTTCCCCTACGGGGCCCGCGGGGGCATCCCTTGCAGGGTCTATTATTACACCCCTGCTATGGAGCTGTGGGCCCCGAAGTTTTACATTGGGCCCCCCAAGCACTCTATACATAATTGATACGGTGCACCAAAACCTGCCAATGGCAATCAGTGTCAGAGGTGCAAGGAGGGGATGGGGAGCGGTTTGTTAATAATTACCAATATCTATAGGAGTGATTATTATGAGCACAGGACCAATAGAGAGCTAATACTGCAGTTGAGGGAGGGCCCTTCGGGGCCCCTCTGGTCCAAGGGCCCCAATGCGGTCACAACCTCTGCAACCCCTATTGCTACGCCCCTGGGACAGGGAATTGTAATGTGTATTAGAACCTGAGACTAAGTGAAAGTTTGAGTGTGTTGCATTCTATTCCATCCTTCCCTAGTGTGCATTTTCCTCTTCACATTCTCCCAGATTGTTTCTTAGACCAGAGTGGAAAATTTAGAGAAAACTTGTCACTTAAATTTGGCAAGTTTATCTGCAGGAGCATCAATTGAGAGAGTATATTTGATAGAGCAGTCGTCCTGGTCAGCTTACCGCTGTACATAATCATTTGTTGTCTCCTGAGGAAAATAATTTTATTTAAAGCGGAATATAACCCTGCATTTCAACTTTGCTCCAAAACATTATTTACAGCATATTATATGCAAAAAGCATTTTTTTTTTACTAGACCAGCATTGGAAGGGTTAAACACCGAGGTTTAAAGTTCCGTGGAGAGATATGCAGAAGTTCAGATTGTTACATTCTGTTTAGTTATATGTATCTATTGAGAAATGTTACACACTCTGGCTGTCCTCCAACTCCTTCTCAGAGAGATGAGTCACATTCAACACTTAGATACATTTATGTAAACAAAATGTATCTGTGTCAGCTTCGGATGCGTCTGCAGAAATTTCCAGGAATTTTAAAGGACTTACGATGCCAAAATGGCTAAAAAAGCCAAGTACCTGCATGATGTTTAAAAGCACGGAGGACGCCGTCCGCGCCCTCCGTGCAGTTCCGCCGGGTCCCCTTCCTGAGATCGCCCCCCGTGCCGATCGCGACCCCACAGGCCGGTTCGGGCTCTCGTGCCGCTCCCAATATGGCCGCTTCCTCTGGCCGCGGCTGCGCAGTCTGCCTGGCCGCGAGTGCGGCTGCGCAGCTCTACGGCCAACCCCCCGAACCACGCACTGTAGCGTGGATCGGAGGGGTTGGCCGTAGAGCTGCGCAGCCGCACTCGCGGCCAGGCGGACTGCGCAGCCGCGGCCAGAGGAAGCGGCCATTGTGGAAGCAGCACGAGAGCCCGACCCGGCCTGTGGGGTTGCGATCGGCACGGGGGGCGATCTCAGGAAGGGGACCCGGCGGAACTGCACGGAGGGCGCGGACGGCGTCCTCCGTGCTTTTAAACATCTTGCAGGTACACTTGGCTTTTTTACTTTTTTTTTTTACTTTGAGCAATTGCTGACTGCTAAACGAGCCAAGCTGAATTCTAGTTTCTTTTCTTTTTTCCTGTAGATTAAATCTGAAACTTAATAAATTACCATAGCGGTAAGAAGCAAATTAACTTCTATATTTCGTGTTTGTCCAACAATGTAAATTGGTTTAAGAGTAGTTTAGGAATAACATGAGAAATTAATTGCTGAGATGCCATCCAAACATAATGGAATCTGTGTTCAGAAGCAGAAGAAAGCTAGAACTTTGAAATAGTTGTTTAACATGTAGATATCGACACTTTTCTGAAATTCCGTTTGGTAAAGGTGAGAACACTGGGGGTAACTACACACAATTTTCCCAGTGTCAGGAGGGATGTTACTCCATAGCCATTGGGATCATTAACTTTGGTAAATGTAACATCTCAGCAAGTGACTGTGGACTGGAGCATATCTCTGATAAAGTGAATGGAATGTATTGGGTGGAAGTGTAGTCGGGGAGATGAGCGAGGTGGAGGCAGTATGCTGAGGAAGTGAGGGGAGCGACCGGTCCCGCCCCCTCCCCGGAAGTAATGCGTGAGACGCTGCGTGTGTTGGATAGAGGACATACAGCGGAAAGGTTAGCTGGGCAGAGGAGACAGAGAAAGGGAAGATCGGCTACAGGAGTCGGCCTAGAGAGATTTGTGGCAGCCGCGACAAAAAGGTGGAGATTACTGGTGGACAGCAGATGGGACACACATACTGGTGCGATTTGGCCAGAAGAATAGTCCTATATAATATATGCTGCAAGTTACTATATATTTGATGGGAATAAGGAAATAACAAAACAGTGTGTGTAACCTGGTGCGATTGGCCAGAAGATTAAGATATGATGGTTAAAAATAGGCGTGATTGGCATTGGAGACTCAATTGCAATCTTCTAAATGACATATCCGCCCATAAGGCAGTGGTAAGGGTGGTCTTTATTTCCTTGGGAGCCAAGAAAAAGAGAAAATATGATAAAATTACAGAATTGTTATTGGAAATAGGAAAATTGGAATTGGCGCATAAAAGGGGTCATTAGATCAGAAGGCCTTAGATCTAATTGTTGTTGGAAATAGGAAAATTGGAATTAGCGCATAAAAGGGGTCATTAGATCAGAAGGCCTTAGATGATTTGAATAGTGCAATAAGTAAATTGTCAGAATTATTAGAGGGCAGACTGAGGGAGAAAAATAGAATGTATTCTGCCAAAAGGTTTGAACATGCTAATAAGAGTGGGAAATGGTTGGCAAGGGCATTAAAAGGACAAAGGAAAAGTGCGTATATTCCTAAGATTAAGAATGGGGGGGAGGGGGGGGGGGTTGTTGAGCTGCAGGCACACAAAATAGCGAATGTTTTTAAAGAATATTATTCTTCATTGTATGGTCTTCCAACAAATAGATCTGGGGATTTTGATAAGGGGATGTGGAAATATTTAGAGGAATCTGGAATGGTGAAAATATCACAGGAAAAAAGGGATATAATGGAAGAAGAGATAAGGGAGGAGGTGCTCGCTATGTTAAAGGCTATGAAGGTGGGTAAGTCACCAGGCCCCGATGGATTTTTAAAACCATATTTTACCAATTTCGGTGATGTTAGTACCGCCTATGTGTAGATTTTTAAATTCCTTTAAAGAGGGTAAAGTAGTGCCCAGGGATGTGTTGGAAGCCCATATAACAGTCATACAGAACAGTGGAAAAGATCCGGCTTTATGTCAAAGTTACAGGCCTATATCATTATTGAACTTGTGTAATGGTAAGACTTTTTGATTGGACGTATGGAGGTGGAGGAAAGAGGTGGGTAGCTATTGAAAAGGAATTGGTTGGATTGGATTTGGCAAAAGTTTTTTGGCTCCCGGGGAGATTTAGAGATCTACCAAGATGGACACCTGTATGGATTAGAAATGTATTAAAAGTGTGGGATACTGTTAATAAAGGGAGGGGGGGGGGGGGTTGGTCTGTGGGAATTTCCTTGATGACTCCTTTGGGGAGATTCTCCTTTTTTCTGCCAGGGAAAGAAAGGTTTTTTTTTTTTTTTTTTGGATCATGGGTTGAGAGGGGAGGGGTAATCTTAAGAGATATTATGAATAATGGAGAAATCAAAACCTTAATCCGGTTGTGAGGAATATGGTTAATTTCCATTTGATTTTTGGAGGCACACTCCATTAAAAAACTTTTTGGCGGAGAAGAGGAGAAATCTTTCCATTTGTACTGAATTATCAGAATTTGAGAAATTGTTTGTGAAGGAGGCTCCTCCCATGCATCTGGTATCATTTTTATACAAAGAGTTGAATAAATTGAGGGAGGGAGAATTTCCTAGATATTTGAGTAGATGGGAGGAGGATGCTGGCATCTCTTTAGATGATGGGTTGAAAAGGAAGATATGTATTTTGGCCCATGCTACATCAGTTCTAGAATAAAGGAAATCAACTTTAAGGGCCCATTTCCACTTGAGCGGTGCAAATCGCCGTGGGAAAAAAATCGCATGCGAATTTTGCATGCATTTGTATGCGAATGTTCATGCGAATTCGCATGAATGACTCTGTATGCGAATTTAACCATGACTGCCTGTGTGCTTTTCAATTGATTCCATGCAAATTCGCATAAAAATTCGCATACAGCCGCATAGCGGTATGCAAATTCTGATGGCTCTACCATGCAAATTTTTGACGCGGACGAAAACTCTCAGAAATCCTGACAAGTGGAAACAGTCCCATCCACTTATATTGGCTATGCGAATTTGCATGCGGCAAACGCATGCAAATTTGCAATAGTGGAAATGGGCCCTAAATTATTGACTAGATGGTATAGAACACCGGATAGGCTGGCTAAAATGTTTCAGGGGGTGAGGGATAGATGTTGGTGTGGAGAAAAAGGGACTCTAATGCATTTAGTGTGGGAGTGCCCAGTAATATCGGGTTTTTGGAAGGGTGTGTTGGATTGTATTGAGAAATTATGGGAAGATTGTGGAGATTGGGACCCAGTAAAGGTATTGCTGCATGATACATCTATGTCTATTGGTAAATATAGGAGATCTTTTATTCCTCAGCTCCTGATTGCAGCTAAAAGTTTAATCCCAATTAAATGGAGATGCCAGAAAGAATGGGTTGAGAGGGTTAATAAGGTGAAGAGTATGGAGAATCAGACTGCCTTGCAGCAGGATAGAGTGGAAGTATTTCATGTTAAATGGGGAAAATTGAGTGAATTTCAAGATACTAAGGAGTATGGAGATATGGTGGAGATGTAGGGAGGCTTCCTGTAAATATATAATTTTGTACTTTTGAAGTAATTTGGAGGGTAATTGGTGGAGGGGATCTTTACAGAAGAAATACTAATCCTTACGAGATTGTGGATGAGAAGATTGGGGAGATTTGGGGGGGGGTTCTTTATGGGTTTTGTTTATTGTGTATAGTATAAGAGCTGGAAATATTCTTACTACTTCAATAAATTATAGCAAAAAAGAAAGGAGTGTATTTTAAAATTATCAGTAGATTAGTATACAACATCTGCACAAATTTAATCCAGACATATCAGATGTATGCTGGAGATAGGGGGGGGGATATGCATCTGGTGCGCATGCCCCATATCTGGTACGCATGCCCTTTGATATCAGGTTTTTGGGACTCCGTGCTCAAGGTTGGTCAAGATTGAACATTACGAATACTAATAGCCTGCTGCTGATGTTACCCATGCCATTTAACCACTTCCTGCCCCATGACCTGAAAAGAAGTCTCTGCACTCCCCTCCCTACAAAATCCTAGATAACACTGTTTATTTATCTCTGAGCTGATAACAATGCTACACAGTTGTAAAGGAATGACCGCAAACCCCTCTTCCTCCCAAGGAATTACAATGGCAGGATTATTGTGTAAAATAAACATTCCAGGAGCAAACAGATGTAACAAGAGAGTAGGGTATATACAATGTGTTACTAATACATATGAAAACAAATAAACTGTTTAAATAAACAGGAGAGATAGACAAATAAAATGTGTGGGTTTAGGCTGCTTACACACTAAGACGTTACAGGCGCACGTTAGTGCGCCTGTAACGCTCCCCCAACGCACAGCAATGTAACACAAGTGGGCTGTTCACACAGCCCACGTTGCGTTACATGTAACGCTGCACGTTCTCCGGAAAGTGCAGCATGCTATGGCGTTACAGCGGCTATAGCCGCGTTAGACTGTTTGCACATGCGCAGTGGGGGGCGGAGAGGAGGCGGGGAGAGCCAGCTACAGTAGCCGCGCACATGGCTACTTAATATTCACTGCACTGGCGGCCGCTGATTGGCCAGCGGGACCACGTGATGCGGAGTGTCTCGCTCCGCATCATGTGGTCCTGCTGGCCAATCAGCGCCACTCTGGGAGACATTATAGGAATCGAGCCGCCTAACGCGGCTCACTCTACCGTCCTCACTTGCAGCACCATACGTTGTGTTAGGTGCACGTTATGCGACCTTAACTTAGCACCTAACGCAACGTCTTGGTGTGCAAGTAGCCTTAATGTACAATAGCAGCCATTAACATTAAAGAGAACCCGAGGTGGCATATTCTAATCCTAACAGGACCCAGAGGCGTGTCGTGTTCACAATGACATGCCTCTGGGTCACTGTACTGCTGCTGCCAACCTCCCTCCCCACACGCCTTGCTGTACCCCCTTAAAACATTGCCAGCCTAGCGACACTCTGCTTGTCACTAGCTGGCTTTATTTATGTGAGGCTGTCAGTCAGCCTCGTAGCATTGCCTCCTCGATGATGTGCTTTCACCCGCCGCTCTCTGACTCTTCTAGCTTCCTCCAATAGGAAGCCAACCCACGACCCAGGAGTACTTCCCAGGAGAGCTAATTGGTAAACACAGGATGTTAATGTGTCTGCTTCCATGAAAGCAGGAAGTAGACACTGCAGATTTATTGCAGGATTTGTAGAAATGTTTTTCTTTAAAGTGAACCAGAGACTAACCCTCTTGTGTTATCAGGGCTGATAACAAGCAAGCTGAGCGGTGAAGAATGAAACCGAGCAGGGTAGGTGTTTTCTCTAGTGTGTGTGTGTGTGTGTGTGTGTGTGTGTGTGTGTGTGTGTGTGTGTGTGTGTGTGTGTGTGTGTGTGTGTGTGTGTGTGTGTGTGTGTGTGTATACATACATACATACATACATACATACATACATACATACATACATACATACATACATACATACATACATACATACATTTATTGTACCTGAATACAAGAAAGATCAGATCACACAGCACAGTATATGAGTACAAGGTAATGCTTAGTCAGTCACTGGAGGGGAGCATGGAGATTAAGCAAGTTAGGTTCACTCAAGAGGCCTAGCATGAGTTCACAGTAACAGAGGTGCATGATCAGGTTGGACACAAAAGGAGGACCCTGCCCAAAGGCTTACAATCTAAAGGGAGAGGTAGGGACATGAGAGGTAGGAGACCAGAGTTCAGCTGTGGGTTTAGAGCACTTGTGAGGGGTAGTAGGCCAGAGTGAAAAGGTGAGTTTTGAGGGCTTTCTTGAAGATGTTGAAGGAGGGGGCTGCCCTAATGGGTGGAGGTAGGGAGTTCCATAGTGTTGGAGCAGCTCTTGAGAAGTCCTGGAGGCGTGCATGGGACTGGGTGATGCGGGGGACGGTTAGGCGAAGTTCATTGGAAGAGCGGAGTGAGCGGCTAGGTGTGTACCTCTGAGTAAGATTTTGGAAATGTAGGTTGGACAGGTTTTGTGGACAGATTTGTAGGTCAGACACAGTATCTTGAATCTGATTCTGGACTGGATAGGAAGCCAGTGGAGGGATTCAAGGAGGGGATCCGCCATGGTGGAGCGATGAAAACGGGGAACACCAAGAGCCCCAATAGTGTAATTCGTACTGGACAAGGTGGCAATAAGTTTGTATTGCTAGATACTCACAAGTCAGGGTCACCAGCAGGCAACCACTGTAAAGGCAGGTGGGGAGATTGTCCTGACCCCACTCAGGATTAAGAAGTCGCTCTCTGTAGACAGGAAGAAAGGGTAGCAACCCTCCACCAAGGGTGGACTCAAAATTGTATACAATGAACAGAGGCGCCAAAAGTATAAGATTAGATTGAATGAGCTTAAAAACCAACTTAAATGGCAAAATTGAATGAAGAAGTGGTGGTCTTACCTCCCTCAAGCAGACACGACAACGACTGCGATTCAGACAGTCAAACACATTTATTAGGAACTCCAAAAAGAAATGCAACGCGTTTCGCAGGTTCAACCCCGCTTCATCAGGCAATATAGGGAGGAGTATCAAACAATCTGCACAAGGATTCAAATTAAGCGCCTCTGTCTTAATTTGAATCCTTGTGCAGATTGTTTGATACTCCTCCCTATATTGCCTGATGAAGTGGGGTTGAACCTGCGAAACGTGTTGCATTTCTTTTTGGAGTTCCTAATAAATGTGTTTGACTGTCTGAATCGCAGTCGTTGTCGTGTCTGCTTGAGGGAGGTAAGACCACCACTTCCTCCTTCAATTTTGCCATTTAAGTTGGTTTTTAAGCTCATTTAATCTAATCTTATATTTTTGGCGCCTCTGTTCATTGTATACAATGGTGGAGCGATGGGAGCAGTGGATAATTCTGGCTACTGCATTCATGATGGACTGCAGTGGGGCTGTTCGGGTCATAGGGAGACCAGACAGCAGGGCATGGATGAGGAGTTTGGTGGTGGCAGAGGTCAGGAAAGGGCGAATCTTACAGATGTTACGAAGGTGGAAGTTGCAGGACTTTGTGAGGTTTTGGATGTGGGGAGTGAAGGAGAGTGCGGAGTCCAGGGTGACACCCAGACAGCGGGCTTGAGAGGTAGGGTGAATGGTAGTGTGGTTAACAGTGACGTGCACATCTGGGAGGTTTATGGATGTCCGGGGTGGGAAGATCATAAATTCCGTTTTGTCTAGGTTTAGTTTCAGGAACCTAGCGGACATCCAGGAGGAGATGGCTGAAAGACAGGAGAAGACCTTGTCCATGGTAGTGGTGGATATGTCAGGGGTGTGGAGGTAGATCTGGGTGTCATCTACATACAGATGATAGTTAAAACCCATGGAGGAGATAACCTTGCCAATGGAGGATGTGTATAGTGTGAACCGTAGGGGGCCAAGGACCGAACCTTGGGGGACTCCCACTGAGAGGTGGTTGGGGGTTTATGAGGACTCATTGAAGGCGGTCGTGAAGGAGCGGTTGGAGAGGTAGGATGAAAGCCAGGACAGGGCAAGATCGTGAATGCCCATGGACTGGAGGGACTGGAGGAGTAGGGGATGATCTACTGTGTCAAAAGCTGCTAAAAGGTCAAGGAGGAGGAGAATGGAGTATTTACCTTTACCTTCAGCTTTAGCTAAGGCAAGGTCATCGACCACTTTGGTGAGAGCAGTTTCGGTTGAGTGGGCAGGCCGAAATCCAGATTGCAGTGAGTCTAGCAGTGAGTTGGCATTGAGGAACTGGGTCAGGCGTTTGTGAACCAGACGCTCAAGGAGTTTTGAGGCAAAGGGGAGGAGGGAGATAAGATGGTAGTTGGAAGGTAGCGAGGGTTCGAGGGAGGGTTTCTTGAGCAGGGGTAGTACAGTGGCCTGCTTGAAGTCTGAGGGGAAGGTGCCTGTGGATAGGGAGAGGTTGAACAGGGTAGTGAGGACTGGGGCCAATTCCATGAAGTGAGGCTGGAGTAAATCAGAAGGGATGGGGTCAAGGGGGGAAGTAGTGGTATGGGAAGTCTGCAGTAGGTGGATGACTTCCTCGGTGGTAGTAGGAGTGAAGGATGTGAGGGGAGGATAGGGTGGAGGAGGAGCTGGTTGGGAGGGGGTGGGAGGTGAAGATTTGAGATTGGATATTTCCTGGCGGATGGAGACCATTTTGTTGAAGTGGGTGGCTAAATTTGTGGCAGAGAGGGAGGAAACGGAGGGTGGGGGGGTTGGGTTTAAGCAGGGAGTTGAAAGTGGCAAAGAGACGCCGGGGGTTGGAAGCTTGTGCTCCGATGAGCTTGGTAAAGTATTCCTGCTTCGCATGAGCAAGGGCAGTGTGGAACTGCAGCACGTTGATCTTGTACTGTAGGAAATCCTGGTTATGTCTAGTTTTCCTCCATTTCCATTCAGTGGCGCGTGTTTCCCCCTGGAGGTTGCGAGTATGGGTAGTGTGCCAGGGCTGGGGGTTAGGGGGTCGGTTGCGGCGAAATATTGGTGGAGCAGCTTTCTCTAGGGCTGATGAGTTTGGCGATACTGAGCTGCAGCAAGATTAGGACAGGTTAGGGTGGGGAGAGTGGAGGAGAGGGCATGGAGGGGGGGGGGGGTTAGCAAGCACGCTAGGGTTGATCTTGCGTAGGTCTCGCTGCCATCGGCCAGGTGGGTGGGCGGGTAGTTTGGAGGTGCCTTCCGTGAGGAGGTTGAAGGTGAGAAGGTGATGGTCTGAGGGTGGAAAGGGTGCGATGTCAAGGTCTGCAATAGCGGTGGATTTAGTAAATATAAGGTCGAGAGTGTGACGTGCAGTGTGAGTGGGGGCGTTGGTGTGTTGTACTAGTCCAAGTGAGTTGGCAATGGTGAGTAGCCCGGTCACAGTGGAGTTCTGGGCTTCATCGATGGGAATATTGAAATCCCCAAGGATGATGGTGGGGAGGTCAGAGGAGAGGATGTGAGGGAGCCAGGAAGCAAGGTCATCGAGAAATTGTGGGGTGAAGCCCGGAGGACAGTATAAGACCGCAACAATGGCAGGGAGGGGGTGGTAGAGGCGGATGGTGTGGGCCTCGAATGATGTGAATTGTAGGGAGGTAGGTGGGGTGAGGACACGGAAGGTGCAGGATGGGGAGAGGAGCAGACCCACCCCTCCCCCGGTCCTGTTGTCTGGTCTGGGGGTGTGACATACATACATACATACATACATACATACATACATACATACATACATACATACATACATACATACATACATACATACATACATACATACATACATATGCTTTGCTTTGTCTCTGGTTCAAAGGTTGCTATGTTGTTGCTTGCCTTTTAGAGAAGTAGTTCTAAGTTCAGATCCGCTTTAAATAGAAATTTGATTTATGTTATCTACTATATAAAGTGTGATTATGTTTTTTTGTTTGTATTCCTGCTTGGTTGCCAACTTCAAAGTGAACCATTTTTTGCACTTTACAAGTTCAAAAGTAAGCAAACTAAACTTTTTGCAGAGTGTCTTAGGAGCCCCGAACATTTACTCAGAGGTACTCAGAGGCAGAGGACAGAACACCCGCTGTCTTTGTGCCCTGGCACAGCAGAGTGTTTTGCTGGTCGTTTTCAGTTGTTAAACGCTTCCATGAACTTGCATTAAAATCGTGTAAACATAGCCGCAATTGCAATTTTTCAAAAAATCATGATTGCGGCAATTTTAGTGCAAGCTAATGGAAGAGGTTTTTTCTAAAAAGACCTACAAAACGCTCTCCGGTGTTCCAGGACCCATTCACAGAAAACGATACCTTCAGCAGTAGATTTTTCAGTTTAGCCTTCTGAATATTCTGCGCTGCGTAATATGTTGGTGCCTTATAAATACAATAAATAAATATTACGGTTGTTCCAGCTATTACTGTATTGGGTAGTCTCATTAAGAATTTACTAGACCCGAGTCCAATAATGGCGGAGCTAATTAGAAGCTGGCTAATACTATCACTGCAAGTGACCTGTGCCTTGTTAGAGTGCTTTGAGTAGATTATGCAGACAGCTGAGAATGTAACAAGTGAGTGCAGGTTCAGTTTAAAGCAAATCTGTACTGGCCATGGAACACATTGTTAGAGACTTGCCTAGGTAGAGGGAAGGCTCTGGATAGTCCGTTATGATATAGTATTTAACCTATTTAGGTGCAAAAGCGGTCTTCGGCACTTAAAAGAAACAAGACCTCAGCAAGTGCTTACAATGTAATTTTTAGCCAAGTATAGCAATATTCGTGGCACAGAATCAGACCAATATAGACAGTTTAATGTATGTCTTACATTCTGTGGAATGTGCTTAGAATGACTATAATGTGTGTTTTGTTTTGAAGCAGAAAACCATTTTCTCTTTGATCTGGTGACTTGTAGTTACAGGGTCAGTGGTGAGACATACAGTGGTGTGAAAAACTATTTGCCCCCTTCCTGACTTCTTATTCTTTTGCATGTTTGTCACACTTAAATGTTTCTGCTCATCAAAAACCGTTAACTATTAGTCAAAGATAACATAACTGAACACAAAATGCAGTTTTAAATGATGGTTTTTATTTACTGAGAAAAAAAACTCCAAATCTACATGGCCCTGTGTGAAAAAGTTATTTCCCCCCCTTGTTAAAAAATAACTTAACTGTGGTTTATCAGTTCAATTTCTGTAGTCACCCCCAGGCCTGATTAATGCCACACCTGCCACACCTGTTTCAATCAAGAAATCACTTAAATAGGAGCTATCTGACACGGAGAAGTAGACCAAAAGCACCTCAAAAGCTAGACATCATGCCAAGATCCAAAGAAATTCAGGAGCAAATGAGAACAAAAGTACTGTAATTGAGATCTATCAGTCTGGAAAAGGTTATAAAGCCATTTCTAAAGCTTTGGGACTCCAGCGAACCACAGTGAGAGCCATTATCCACAAATGGCAAAAACATGGAACAGTGATGAACCTTCCCAGGAGTGGCCGGCCGACCGACCAATATTACCCCAGGACAACATCTAAAGAACTGCAGGCCTCACTTGCCTCAATTAAGGTCAGTGTTCACGACTCCACCATAAGAAAGAGACTGGGCAAAAACGGCCTGCATGGCAGATATCCAAGGCGCAAACCACTTTTAACCTCCCTGGCGGTAAGCCCGAGCTGAGCTCGGGCTATGCCGCGCAGGGGGAGATCTCAGCCCCTGGTGGGGCGATTTGTGCGCTGTAAATTGCTGTGCGCGCAGCCAGCACTTTGCTAGCCGCGCGCACAGCTTGATCGCCGCCGCTCTGCGGCGATCGGCCGCACGCAGCGGCTGAAGAGGGCCCCCCCCCGCCAGAGCCCTGCGCTGCCCGGACCAATGAGTTCCGGGCAGCGCTATGGGCTGGATCGGGTGTGCCTGACGTCAGGACGTCGGCTGACGTCCATGACGTCATCCCGATCGTCGCCATGGCGACAGGAGAAGCCAAACAGGGGAACGCGTTATATACGCGTTCCCCTGTTTGCTATAGATGCCGGCGACGATCGGACTAGAGGGCCACATGCGCCCTCTAGTGGTGTTTCATGTAGCTACCACTCTGGTAGCTTTACATGAAACAAAAAATTTTTTTTTTTTAAAAAAAGGATTTTTTTAAATTAGAAAAAAAAAAATTAACCGCCAAGGAGGTTAAGCAAAAATAACATTAAGGCTCATCTCAATTTTGCTAAAAAAAATCTCAATGATTGCCAAGACTTTTGGGAAAATACCATATGGACCGACGAGACAAAAGTTGAACTTTTTGGAAGGTGCATGTCCTGTTACATCTGGTGTAGAAGTAACACAGCATTTCAGCAAAAGATCATACCAACAGTAAAATATGGTGGTGGTAGTGTGATGGTCTGGGGTTGTTATGCTGCTTCAGGACCTGGAAGGCTTGCTGTGATAGATGGAACCATGAATTCTACTGTCTACCAAAAAATCCTGAAGGAGTATGTGCGGCCATCTGTTCGTCAACTCAAGCTGAAGAGATCTTGGGTGCTGCAGCAGGACAATGACCGAAAACATACCAGCAAATCCACCTCTGAATGGCTGAAGGAAAAACAAAATGAAGACTTTGGAGTGGCCTAGTCAAAGTCCTGACCTGAATCCTATTGAGATGTTGTGGTTCATGCTAGAAAACCCTCAAAGCTGAATTACAACAATTCTGCAAAGATGAGTGGGCCAAAATTCCTCCAGAGCGCTGTAAATGACTCGTTGCAAGTTATCGCAAATGCTTGATTGCAGTTATTGCTGCTAAGGGTGGCCCAACTAGTTATTAGGTTCAGGGGGCAATTTCTTTTTCACACAGCTCCATGTAGGTTTTGAGTTTTTTTCTTACTAAATAATAAAAACCATCATTTAAAACTGCATTTTGTGTTCAATTATGTTAACTTTGACTAATAGTTAACGGTTTTTGATGAGCAGGAACATTTAAGTGTGACAAACATGCAAAAGAATAAGAAATCAGGAAGGGGGTAAATAGTTTTTCACACCACTGTATTTAGACATTCATGTCTAATGCTGCCCAATGTTACTTACACTTGCTTAGTAATTGTTTGATTTCAAGCTCTAGTTAAACAGCAACCAGCACAACTGCCATCTTCGTGTTTGCCATTTACCTGCATCAGTGTTTTACTACAGCTAACATCTGGAAATATGCCTGAAGAAGGGGACTAGATCCCAGAAAGCTTGCATTATTTAACTTTATCAGTTAGCCATTAAAAGGCATTACTTTTACAAGACTTGAGATGCATTTCTTCTCTCATTACTCAGTGCAGCAGTGCCCTTCCCTTCTCCTGCCGCACTAGGCAAGAATTTGTACCTGCCTGGTGGTTGACGGCTGTGCACTGCTGATTTCCTTGTTTATCGCACACTATGCATGCTACTGAAATGTACACCACTACATGTATAGTGTGAACAGGGCTTTAGACAGGATTTCAGCAATGGTACTTCGCAATACAATACAAGGCTATGGGAACGTCTGTTGCATATTGCCTCCCTCCCCAACACTTTCACGTTCCCATAACTTGTAATGATATAAGTAATGGACAGGTCTGATGATCTGTTTGATAAATTACAATTAATGATCGTTGTGACCTCATTTTTTTTTCTATCTTTGTTTTGATTATTTCAAAGTTTATATCATAAGTTATGTGTAATCTGTTAACTTTTTTTTTTTTTTTATATACAGTGTATAGCGTCAGTAACACAACATAAACACTAGAGAACAGCAGAAGATTCTGTCCAAACAGACTGTTTAACAGTAAGCAAATCCAAAATGTTGTCTTGTCAGACTAGACATGAGGCTGAGGCACCTTTGTTTATTTTGTCATAGACATGCACTTTAAAAGCTAATGGAGTGTGTGATTGGCCCCTTAGGCAGATCTGTAAAGTGACATATTTAAGCCTATGTCTGTTAGCATAAAACCTTACTTACAGCACTTTAGAGTGAACTCTTTTTTTAATACACTGTCAAGTCCAAAGCTTACTTGTGAACAGTTCTTGGCAGCTGTTTTCATGGATGAATGCTGATACACTATTGATACCACATGTGGAACATGTCCAGTTTTTAAATATTTTAAAGACTACGGTATATAAGCAGACATCAACTCTTTGACAACAAAACAAATTGTTTATAGTCATTTCAGTCATCCGATTTCTGCAAGCAGACTAGACGTAAATACCACTTTAATATGCCTACCATTGGGAGGGTATCTGTTGGTGAAGGAGGTGGCTGACTACCTTGGGTCAAGGCACCCAGACCCAGTTATTAGGATTGATGATGGTGTACTATGATTTTTGTAAGGGTCAGATACTGAGCTGCACTAAAATATACCAGTTTGCGACTCTGCAAAAATCAGATCACTGTAGTGGGTATGGGAATACCAAGATTTTACATTATAATAAGAGTGAATTGAAGCATGTGTATATTTAAGGCCTTACTGTAAATATAGCCCTATAAATTAAAAATTAGAAAGGACTTTCAAATTAAGTCTTTTAGAAGATTGTATGTTTGTCTATTTAGTTTATAGATTTACTTTAACAGTACTACTTGGTTTATTGTTAGCGATTCAGAAAAGTAAAAAATGCTTCCACTGTAGTCATAAAACCATGTTTTAGTTGGTTTCCATGTGTGCTACAAAGCATTAGGTCATTGGTTCCTGAACAATATGGAAGGCATCCCAACTCTGTAAGATATTTCATTCTTCTACAGAGGAGTACATAACTTAGTGTCCCTGAAGTATGAAACGAACAAGTACTTTACAAACTTTTCCCACTTGGGAAGGGAAAAAAACACTAGTGTTTATCACTAAAGGTTCAGTCTGCCAGAAGCAGGTGCCAATCTGAAAGAGGAAAAAAATTCTCAGTCTGAGAAAAGGCTAAAATTAAAGCTACAGTGACAATGAAAACATCTAACTGGATATTACATGACCTCCTAACAGATTGCTCATAAGACTGATGTAGCACTCAGCTACCAGTGATGTTCCTCTCAGGGGCTTCTAAGCAAGTGGTCAGAATTAAAATGTCTTGCACAAATAAAAATAAGTGTGTGTGTGTGTGTGTGTGTGTGTGTGTGTGTGTGTGTGTGTGTGTGTGTGTGTGTGTGTGTGTGTGTATATGTATTATAGATAATGTAGACGGAACTGTTTATAGCTATCTGAAGATTTTATTGCTAGTTGTCTCCCTGTCTGAGAAAATTCCTATCGCTTCTTGTTCTGGCAGGAGATTATTCAATCTCTCAATCAGGAGAAGTAAGCAATAAACTAGGTATTCTTTAGTAGAAGGGAAAACGTTACAACACCCATCTAGTTTCTGTTGCTGTCCCTTTTTTTTTTTTCTGCTCCGGGACCTCTGCGGTTTATATTGAAGCCGACCTCTGGAGTAGGTGCTGGCCACCTGTGCTATTGACAGATAAGTGGTGGGTGGGGTCAAGTGATGGCTCTCTGCAAAGGTAGAAACTCCCACTCTGCTGGGATGCCTTTCTTTGGAATATATGCATACAAATGGAAAATTGTGTGAGTGATTTGCGCAGTCAGTCCCCTGTTGACCTTTACCAAGAATTAAAAATCCAGGAAGTTTAGTCAGGGCTCTAAAAAATTACTTTCCGATGTAAAGATGTGATGAACATAATGTCCATAAATTCTTATGAATCTGTTTATATGAGAAAATATTTATCTGCGAGCATGTAACGATTGGTGTCAGCGAGAACAAATATCTCTGATTATTGGTGATATGCAGCATTACCAATAATACAGATGCTATACCGGATTATGTGTGATCTGCAGAATCGCCAATAATACTGGTATAGCCAGAAACAGGACAACCAATGTAAGGTAGGCGTTTGGTGCAACAGTAATGATAGAGATGCTCACTTTCCCAGAGGAGCTAGGAGATAGGAATATATCTATATAACACAGGAATGCAAACTCCAGCAAGCTGGAGATAGACAGTAGTGAGATAGTTCACCCGAGGAGCGGGTAGAATTATGTTTAAACAAGCGTACTGATCACCCGAGGAGCGGGTGATTCAGACTGTATTGTAGCCACTATCACAGGTAGAAAGGATAGTACTGTAGTGACTATTCACCTGAGGAGCAAGTGATAAAGACTGTACTGCAGCAACTGACCACCTGAGGAGCAGGTGACTCGGACTGTACTGCAGCTACTGACCACCTGAGGGGCAGGTGATTCAGATAGTACTGCAGCTAGTATTCACCTGTGAAGCAGGTGATGCTAGCAGAGGATCCCTCACCAGTGACTAGGCTCACTGGTGAGGACAGGAGAGTCAGACAAGCAGATTTGGCAACGAGTGGACAGATACGGTACAGAGACAGAAAGCTAGATCAGAGTAGTGTTTCAGGCAGAGTCGGCAACTATATCAGATAGGCAAAGGTACAGGATCAGTAAACAGAAGAGTAGTCAAGCTAGCAGAAGGTCATAACAAATAATACAATTCAATTAGTTCTTTAAGCTATCTACAGAATCTGGCTAAGTTTGGATTCCCAGCTCCTGCTGGTTCTAGCACACTTTGGGATCTGACTAGGTCTGAGTGCTAACACGTAGCATTTGCAACAGCAGACGCGGAGCAACTGAATGACCTGTTCTATACAGTGGTGTGAAAAACTATTTGCCCCCTTCCTGATTTCTTATTCTTTTGCATGTTTGTCACACTTAAGGGCTTGTTTCCACTGTCGCGGTGCGGAATCGCCTGGATTCCACCGCAGAAGAAATCACATGCGGCTGCGTTTCCACATGCGGATTTAGCCGCGATTTCGCATGGCAAGGAGCCAGGCGAATTTAACCATGTCACTGCCTGAGTAAAGCTCCATAGCAAACCATGCAAAATCGTGGGGAAATCCGCATGACAAAGCCGCATGCGATTTCCCTATTAAATGCATTAGCAGCGATTCGCGCGCATTCCTCCCGCACGCAAAATCTGACGGCTCTGCCGTACCGAAAAACGCTCCCGCCACCGCACAAGTGGAAACAGCCCCATCCACTTACATTGACTATGCGAATCCGCATGCAGTGCCCGCATGCGGATTCGCTATAGTGGAAACGAGCCCTCAATGTTTCTGCTCATCAAAAACCGTTAACTATTAGTCAAAGATAACATAATTGAACACAAAATGCAGTTTTAAATGATGGTTTTTATTATTTAGTGAGGAAAAAAAACTCAAAACCTACATGGCCCTGTGTGAAAAAGAAAATGCCCCCTGAACCTAATAACTGTTTGGTCCACCCTTAACAGCAATACTGTAACTGCAATCAAGCGTTTGCGATAACTTGCAACAAGTCTTTTACAGCGCTCTGCAGGAATTTTGGCCCACTCATCTTTGCAGAATTGTTGTACTTCAGCTTTATTTGAGCGTTTTCTAGCATGAACCTCCTTTTTAAGGTCATGCCACAACATCTCAATAGGATTCATGTCAGGACTTTGACTAGGCCACTGACTCCAAAGTCTTCATTTTGTTTTTCTTCAGCCATTCAGAGGTGGATTTGCTGGTGTGTTTTGGGTCATTGTCCTGCTGCAGCACCCAAGATCGCTTCAGCTTGAGTTCACGAACAGATGGCCGGACATTCTCCTTCAGGATTTTTTGGTAGACAGTAGAATTCATGGTTCCATCTATCACAGCAAGCCTTCCAGGTCCTGAAGCAGCTAAACAACCCCAGACCATCACGCTACCACCACCATATTTTACTGTTGGTATATTCTTTTGCTGAAATGCTGTTACTTCTACGCCAGATGTAACGGGACACGCACCTTCCAAAAATTTCAACTTTTGTCTCGTCGGTCCACAAGGTATTTTCCCAAAAGTCTTGGCAATCATTGAGATGTTTTTTTAGCAAAATTGAGACGAGCCTTAATGTTCTTTTTGCTTAAAAGTGGTTTGCGCCTTGGATATCTGCCATGCAGGCCGTTTTTGCCCAGTCTCTTTCTTATGGTGGAGTCGTGAACACTGACCTTAATTGAGGAAAGTGAGGTCTGCAGTTCTTTAGATGTTGTCCTGGGGTCTTTTGTGTCCTCTCTGATGAGTTTTCTCTGCACTCTTGGGGTAGTTTTGGTCGGCCGGCCACTCCTGGGAAGGTTCATCACTGTTTCATGTTTTTTGCCATTTGTGGATAATGGCTCTCACTGTGGTTCGCTGGAGTCCCAACGCTTTAGAAACGGCTTTATAACCTTTACCAGACTGATAGATCTCAATTACAGTACTTTTGTTCTCATTTGTTCCTGAATTTCTTTGGATCTTGGCATGATGTCTAGCTTTTGAGGTGCTTTTGGTCTACTTCTCTGTGTCAGATAGCTCCTATTTAAGTGATTTCTTGATTGAAACAGGTGTGGCAGTAATCAGGCCTGGGGGTGACTACAGAAATTGAACTCGGGTGTGATAAACCACAGTTAAGTTATTTTAGGGGGGTCAATCACTTTTTCAAACAGGGCCATATAGATTTTGAGTTTTTTTTCTCACTAAATAATAAAAACCATCATTTAAAACTGCATTTTGTGTTCAATTATGTTATCTTTGACTAATAGTTAATGGTTTTTGATGAGCAGAAACATTTAAGTGTGACAAACATGAAAATCAGGAAGGGGGCAAATAGTTTTTCACACCACGTATACACTGCAAGCGCTCCACAGCGCCGCCCTGGTCACTCAGCCAATCCGGAGCATAGCTGGAGTCAGCTGAACGCCTGATCAGCTGACTCCCCTTCTAGTTGCATAAAGGTCCTGTCGCCTGGCGCGCGCGCGCGTGCGTAGCCCTTAGTCTATGAGCAATAGAAGGACCAGGCAAAGCACCAGCGTGTAACCGCGCGGCGGAGACCGCCGGCTGTGACGCGGAGATACGGCCGCCATGCCGCTTGCTGTCGTGGCCGTATCTCCGCTATCCATTGCAGAGCAGTACGGTGGTGTAGTCAGTCCACAGCCCCTTCACCTTGCAGTGCTGGGGTCCCAGATTACTACATGGAATTTTTTAGTGTTTGAGTGTGTTTGCGTTTTGTGATTTGGTAACACTAAAATACAATCCAAAATCGCTCCAAAACGCACCATGTTTGAGATTTGAGCAAATCTCTAATCACTGGTGATCGCTGCAGTGTGAACACTACCATCGATTTGCATTGCCTCATGGCTTTTTCAAAATGCTCCAGTGTGAATAAGGCCTAAACATAGCACAACAGATGACTACACATAGCTGTATAAAGCCATAATAAAATATTATAAATACTTTAGCTTTTTAAGCCTGTACCCGCAGTAAATTTCAGCATCCAGCTGCAGTGCTTTGGTTGGCTGAAAAGGCATCCAATATTGCCCTCTGCTGGTTTTTGCCCAAGATGGCGCTTTCCTAGTAGTCTGGCTTCCTCATTACCGGTACATGAAGATTTGGAGGATTACAGCTACAGTTCCTGTATCCCTCTTTTTCCCTTTCATGAATTAAGCGAGAAAGTGTATAGTCAAAAAACATTAATATTGTACTCCTGATGACTATTTGTAAAAAATACATTTTTTTTTTAGATTTCGTATTGCTATCTATTTCATGAACACCTTAAACTGCTGGATTGGAATGGGGTGGGCGGCATTGTGACCCTGTTGTGGGCCCATCATTGTATTTTCATGCGAACAGTATGAGCTTACGAGAGAAGAGGGCAATCTAATGAATTCATTGGATGCCAGTTGACTGCCTAATCAAACTGTGGGAATGCCTTTGCTTAAGCTGTGGTGGTGTCTGTTCTGCATTACTGAGTTATATTACTGGGTTACACTTTTATTATTATTATTATTATTATTATTTATACTATCCGTATGGATTTCAGGAGTTCAGCTATGGATGTGACTTCATATCAACCAGTTAGATTTAGGCCTGAACAGGAATTCTGTAGAGTTAGTCAGTGTTCAGCTTTATTTTTCATACTGATTTTACTATATTATGATTATGAATTTTTCCTCCTAACTTGTACACTTACATTACCAAACAAGCAGAAAATATAACAGACTGCATGCAGTAATTTCCATCTCTTTTGTTCTCCTAACCTACAACATTTGTAACAATGAGATGTGTCTAAAGGCCCATACTCACGGGCTACAATTGTCGCCCCAACCACGTGGCACGCTCGCGTTGTGGCGACAGGTCGCCCGTGAGTATGGCGCGCACGCCCTGAACCATCGCTCATCGCTGCTGTCGCCAGGCGATTGGCGCGGTCAATTGCTTGGCGACAGTTGCCGCCGCAACTGTCGCTAGTCTGCGTGTGTATGCGGACTAGCGACAGCAACCAATACGCAGTGTATTGAGTTTCCGGTGGGGGGGAGAAACGTCGGCGACAGCTTCCGTTGCACCACTAATCTCTCTTCCGCAGTGTGTATGCGGAGGGACCCGATTTGTCGCGCACACGCTCCTGTGTGCTAGCGACTAGCTACTTTTGTAGCTCAGGAGTATGGGCCATTATTGAATTACTATGGTGATGAGATTGTTGCTCTATAGATCTGTTAGTGTTTGTGGCTATTGGATAAGTTTTGTGACTTCCTAGGGTTGCCATTAGGTTAAAATAACTTGAGTCACATGTCCAATTGGGTATCATTCTTTGCATGGCTCTCATTGCTGGAATATGCCACACTCATTTTGATGTATGTGTTTTGGAACTTGGATTACTTGTTTTGGATTACTGTTGAGAGGTGGCAGCAGGATTCTAAGGAACTGAGCCTTCTGTGGCAGAATTAGATTGTGGTTGCACTCACAGATCAGGCTCATTATTATTTAGTCTCCTTATGTAGGCACACAAGATTGTTTCCTAGTTATTAGACTGCCTGAGAACTTTTAATAAATGCATGATTTTTTTAAAATAAAATGGGTATTCTACCTGGTATTCAATCTCATATGTCCTCAGCACTTTGCCAACAACCTCCAGCTGCCCGTTCACAACCCCACCCCTCCACTTCGCCCACTCAGTCTAAAGCTGGGATATAGAACTCCAGTCTTCAAGGGCCGTGGTTCTCACACATATTTTTTTTTTTGGGCACAGCTCAAATTGATGGGACCGAATCTGGAAAGGTACAGTTCATCAAACATATCTCCATTTCTCAGTCCATCCTAAACAGTGGCATGGATATCCCCCTTTAGGGTGGCTGGATAGTGTACTGGTTAAGGGCACCGCCTTCAAATCCTGGCTAGGGTCAGTACCTATTCAGTAATGAGTTCAAGGCAAGACTCCCTAACACTGCAGCATGGCCTCTTACACGCTTTGAGTCGGACAGGAGAAAAGCGCTATACAAATATTCATATTATTATTATGGAGTTCGACACCTGTGGCCTAAAGCCATGCCTCTCAAGCACAGCATTGATGGGTCAGAGAAAACGGGATGTATTTGATTGTGAAAGGTTGTACCATGAATTTGAATGATTAGGAAATGAAAACAATTTTATTATGTTATTTTCAGTACAGTTACAAAAAAACGAAAAAAACAAACTGCAGTCATTCATGTGAGACAGGCAAAATATTTATTAAACCTAGATATTTAACCTTTAAAATTATCCTATTTAGAATTAGGAATTTGGATGCAATTGATGTGATCTGTTTTTCACTTCATCATTTAATGTACTTAACCTTCTGCCGACTGCGTCACGCCGACGGGTGTGGCCGCGGCAGCAGCCCCAGGACCTCCTAACGCCAATCGGCGTAAAGTCCTGGGGCTATGTCTTGCAGGAGATCGCGCGCAGGCTGCGAGCGTATCTCCTGCTTGGGGGGCGGAGCTCCTCCCCCTCTTCAGTCTTCGAGTGGCGATTGCCGCTCGGGAGACTGTTAGACGGCGATCATGCCATCTATTTACTCTGTGCAGCGCTGCGATCAGCAGCAGCGCTGCACTGGGGACAGCCGTGTGACACGGCTCTCCCCCTGGGGGACAAGAGAGCGATCGGCTCTCATAGGCAGAAGCCTATGACAGCCGATCACCATAATTGGCTGGCTGTGGGGAGGGAGGGATACTAATTAAAGAAACAGGTTTTTTTTTTACAAAAACAATATTTATTTTAAAAAAAATAAGCATGGGGGGAGCGATCAGACCCCACCAACACCAACAGAGAGCTCTGTTGGTGGGGAGAAAAGGGGGGGGGGGGGAGGAAATCACTTGTGTGCTGTGTTGTGCGGATCTGCAGCTTAGTCTTAAAGCTGCAGTGGCACATATTACTAAAAATGGCCTGGTCACTAGGGGGGTTAGCACTGCAGTCCTCAAGTGGTTAAAGTGGATCTGAACTTGTTGGCTTATAAACCTCCTAAAGGTAATTTACACCATGTGGCCTAGAATCTGGGTGTAGCTACAACTCATGGGGATCTCCAGCAAAACTTTAGGATGGTTAGCACTACAGTCTGGGGACCATCCACCAGGGGTATGACAAGTGTGCAGGGCTTTGGAGTCGGTCCAAAACTCCTAAGTTTATGAAACCTCCGACTCAAGGTACCCAAAATAACTCAGACTCCTCGACTCTGACTGTGTGGTCATCACTTTCCCCACCTGTGTGGTTGTCACGGTCCCCAGCCCTGCAAGTGTGGTCATCACGGTCCCCACCCATGACAAGTATACCGTAACACCTAATCTGGGGGAAGGGGAGGGGGGGGGGGTGGACTCCTGTATCAGAGGGAGACTAAATAAATAGTTGGGGCTCTTCATAACTCTGTTCCTTCTGTGGTTGCAGAGGCTGCTCCCCTATAGTTATACCCTTGGTCTGAATAGATTTAGAGCATACACAGAAATGCAGAGCTTTAGGGTTTTATTTTTTAAGGTATCTCAGCATCTTGGGATTGGCGTCTCAGGGATCCAGTTGGGATTTATTTATTTTAGACAAAGCTTCTGTGGTTGTGACCGATTTCTGAAACATTGAGGTAATAGTCCTATTTTTCTAGTTAAAGGCTAACTTGAATGGGTTGCTGTGGATGACCTCTCTACCTTTACTTTATTCTTGTTCAATAAATCTGCTTTAGTCTACATTACACATGCCATCTAACAGTAGCAAGGTCACAAAACTCCAGGAGCCGTGGCTCCTATGTGCAATGCTTTGTGCTTTTTATGGAGCTTTAGAACCTTTTTTATAGCTCTGATGTGAATGCAAAAACACCCCATGAGCGCCCCTGCAAGGGCAGGTTCTGTTTGTAAAATGTCTGTTATAATCTCACTATGAACCTAGTTTTACAAGCTAGTACAAAGTGCCTGAACAATGATCCAGTCAGTGTTCGCATTAACATGAACCATATACACAAGTGAACAGTATAGGCAGGATCCTGCTAAAATAAGTCTGTGTATTTGTTGCCAGGGCTGGGTTGTCTTGTAACGCAATGTAAACAAAGAAAAAGGCAAGAATAACAAATTTACAATGTGTGTAAATATCTTGTAAAATCAGTACCAAGCATTTAAATTGAGTAATGGTTCCACTGACTGCTAAAGTGTGCTTAGAGGCAGTTACACTGCAGTACGTTCACTTTGCCCACATGGCTTGTAAAAACAAATGCAGACTGGAGACTGTTAAAATGGGGAGACCGCAGATGGCATTCTGACCTGACTTATTGCATTAATAAGGAACTTTAGCAGAAAGGGAAAAAAGATAAATCGATACATATCAAAGCGAGAAGTTAAAGAGAACCTGTACTAAACAAAAATCCCCTAGGGGGTTCTCACCTCGGGAGGAGGAAGCCTTAGGGTCCCAATGAGGCTTCCCCCATCCCTGTAGCTGCAGTCAGTCCAGCGCTGGCTCCTCCGAAGTGTCCCGCAATCCTCCCCGACAAGTGCTGATTTATTTACCTTGCCGGGATCCAGCGCAGGCGCAGTAGCAGCTCTTCCTTTGGGTAAGGCAGAAATAGCCAAACCTGATCGTATCTGCTCTACTGCGCAGGCACAAAAGGACTTGTGGATCGATCGGGTTCGGCTATTTCTGCCTTAACCCGAATGGAGATCCGCTAGTACGCCTGCGCTGGATCCCGGAAGGTAAATATTTACATGGCTGCACTTTGGGGGGCTGCAGCTGGACAACGGAGGGACAGAGAAGAACGGGGAATCCTCGTTGGGATCCAGAGGCTTCCCCCTCATAAGGTAAGTAACCCCCAGGGAACTTTTTCTTAAATACAGGTTATTTACAGGTATTTCGTTAAAAAAACATAGATCAAGAAATGATTGATATACATCATGTAATTTATTCATATTGTCTGATCCACAATCAGCCTGTACATAATCCTCTTTACTACTGGCAGACATGAAAAAGAATACAGTACCAACTGCCATTGTCTATAGCGACACCCATTAATAATGCAATAGGCTAAAAGGTTGGGGTTTTTTGTTCTATAGATATACATATGCACAGAGGGAGATACTGCATGGCTAATACTGTGGTGAAACCCCTCCCACAGTGTGATGTCAGGACCTAGGTCTTGACATCACACTGTGGGTGGGGTTTCACCACAGTATTAGCCATGCAAACCTCCCTGATCAAGAAAATGTAGAGATTTCTCATGGGAAAAGGGGTATCAGCTACTGATTAGGATGAAGTTAAATCCTTAGTTACAGTTAATCTTTAAGCTTGCAGTAGAAATGTGTATATATCTGTGCCCAGAAAGCAACTAAAAGGCGTAATCCATATTAAGATGACTATTTGTGTCTTCTGTTTGCAGGTATGGTAATAGCAAATTATTTAATCTTTATCTGAGCTAGGTTTTCAGGATCACATATGTTCTCTGAGGAGCTGTACCTTAAAACAAGGGCACCAAGTGCAGCTTAAGCGCACCACAACCACGCCTTGTACTATATAGGTAGTGGGTGGGTAGGGGCTCTAGTGATTTGGGGGCAAGGTCATTAGTTATGTTCAGGAAGTTCAACCTCAGTGGTACTGAACATGCTCTAGACACTTGGAGCAGACTTGGTTAAACAATGAGTAAATGTTTGTCGCAGGGCTCCTTAGCTGGGCTGTGCAGGAGGCTGAAGAGCCTGCACAGCCCAGTAC
The DNA here is from genome assembly GCF_040937935.1 of Hyperolius riggenbachi. Lineage (NCBI taxonomy): Eukaryota > Metazoa > Chordata > Amphibia > Anura > Hyperoliidae > Hyperolius > Hyperolius riggenbachi. Next base: position 339,237,401 of record NC_090648.1, on the reverse strand, counting down.
TGCACAAAATGGCCTGGTCGTGGGGGGGGGGGGGAGTTAGCATTGTGGGCGTCAAGTGGTTAAATCCTTTTTAGGGAATATCTTTATGAATAATAGCCTTGCTGAGAATCCCCTATGAAGAGGTGGACTAGTCCAAAACCTGTCTCTTCCATCAGATTCTACTACCTACTGTAAGTGACAGCAACATAGGAGGAGAGGAATTTATGGCTCATTTTACTCTGGGGAAAAAATGTACTTCTTATTTGTATAGGTTTGCAAATATTTTTTAAAAAAATGTGCATAGTGCCCCTTTAACATCCACAGGTGTTTTCAATACCTGATCGAAAACACTTGAATAAATCTCTCTTAAGAGTGGTAGTCTTTAAGGGGTTGAATAATTGTCAATGAAGAAATCAAACAAAAAAATTTTAATACTGTATTGCAGGCAATTGATTTCATTTTAGTTGCATTTGGTTCTTTAAAAAGTCCTTGTAAGATTTCATTCTAAACACAATTACAAATGTACACTAAATTCCCTAAACCCCTTTACAGCATTGAGAGTTGAATAATTTTAAACACAACTGTAATTAACTGTCCAGCAGCCCTCGCTATAATCTAATGCTATCCAGGGGAGGGGGAGGGTTGCAAACTTAAGCCACTTCAGAATAAGTTACATTAAATAAAGCAAGGCTAGATTTGGGGCATTACTCATGCTTTTCAGTGATGTCTGCGATTTGAATGTAGCTTAAAATTGGACCAATTAAATTTGGATTTGTCCATTTTCAATCTACGTACAGTTTGAGATTAAATTTATATGAAACCAGAAAAACATAATTAATTTGTCATCTCCAGTTAGGAGAGTAAGAAAAATCTTACATTGAGACTGTTGCGTTAGTCCAAAGCTGATTGGTCTTAAAAGGATGATTATTATGATTTATAAAGCGCCAACATATTCCGTGGCGCTGTACAATGTAAGAAAACAAGGGATTCATAATGATACAGACAATGATATACATCAAATATGAACACTGATACAAAATACAGAAATGCTGATTACAATAGCAAATTTAACATGATGACTAAAATGGATAAATGTCTAACAGAGTGCACAAGAGTGGGAGAAAAAAGGCCGGCACTAGATCCCAACAGCAAGGCACAGGTCCGCTTCACCGGATTCTGTATATGTAGCATGCACGTGCACCTCAGAACAAAGCGTTGAAATATAGCATAGAAGGAAAATGAAGGCACTGAGCTTGCAGAAAATATACCTTTAATCCACGGTGGAAGGACACATCAGGGTATACAGTGGGGGTGGGGGAGGCCTGACAGCTGTTTCGCTTTAGAACAAAGCTTCTTCAGAGGCCAAGGAAAGAACCCTTGTTCTTTCCTTGGCCTCTGAAGAAGCTTTGTTCTAAAGCGAAACAGCTGTCAGGCCTCCCCCACCCCCACTGTATACCCTGATGTGTCCTTCCACCGTGGATTAAAGGTATATTTTCTGCAAGCTCAGTGCCTTCATTTTCCTTCTATGCTATATGTCTAACAGAGTGCAAGTGTAATGTTTGCGGAATCGTTTTCGTGGTCAGCGCACGAGAGGCGCACTGACACAGCGAAAACCTTCCACAAGCGTATAATTGGGTGAACCCAGGCTAGGTGCAATGCACCAGCAGAGGGCAATTCCCACCGGCAGATGGCGCTGTGGAGTGCAGACGAGTACAATCGCTGCACGGCCACAGATGCCAGATGGGGATTGTATAGATCAAGACAATGCGGGGCTGAACAGCCCATAAAGAGAAAGAGCACAGGGACAGGTCGAATGTGTGTTCACCAATCTAGTCGCGACCCTGTGACGAACACACATCAGCAGAAACAAAAGTAGGAACGCGATCGCGAGAAAGGCGATCGCCAGAAGTGACACAAGACAGACTAGAACAGAACACAAGAGGAGCAAAGGCACAGCAAATAATACAATGAGAATGAAAAAGGAAATAACAAACGCCAACTAAATGCGCACACCGCACTCATTCGCAACAGCGAACGTGTTTATAACGCGGCCTCCGCATGTTAAGCACAACAGAGACAAGCACATCTAACTAACCACCGACAAACACGAAACAAAGAACGGTAACGCTTACTTAACGGTTACCTCACCGAGCCTACAGCAAGCGCCCGTATCAGACAAGGCAGACAAACGAGAAACCGGAACTAGGCAGAAAGGATCCACCGCTCTTCCACCAGAGCAAGTGTGATCCAAGCAGGAACACAGATCAGAAAGATCAACAGCCGCTAACGCTAGCGGCTAGTGCGATCTAAACAAGACAGATCAGATAAGGTAGCTAGAAGCGACCGCAGCTCCAGCTTACACTCCAGAAACTAGATCAGAAGGATCCACGGCCACTACCGGTAGAGGCTACTGCAATCCAGACGAGACAGATCAGAAGGGGCTACCAGTAACTACCGTAGCGCCGGTTAGCACCCCAGACAAACAGAACGATTTCCTGTCGACCACCGCTGGGACAGGACAATTGTAACAGACAAACAAACAGATATGCAATCCTAACTGCACTAGGGAAACTGCTTAGTGCAGTCCTAAGAATTATTCTAAGATCACTTTAACAAGAAGTAGCATGGCTGACACTCTAGGAGTGTTTACTACAAACCCTGAAGGAATGACCAGCAAAGCATTCTGGGAGCAGAAAGCTCTTATAGTGCCAGTCATCAAAGGAGGCAGGCAGGGGATTTGCATAACGAATGTATGCAAATTCCTCAGCAGCAGAACAGAAACTTGCAATGGAAAAACAGGTCTCTCTTCCAGAGACCTGCAGCCCACAGACTAGAGGAATGGTCAAACAGCTGTCTGTCTGTGCAGCCAGCTGAGCGGATCATCACAGCAAGCAATTAAATTAATAACATTCAATGACACAAAAGGGTGAGAGCCCTGCGCTTGCGAGCTTACAGTCTAAAGATTCAGGGTAATGGCTGCTTGAATGAGCCACAATTCTTCATCATCGAATGAAGATAAAATCCCCCACCCCTGATCAGAGTAAAACTAACAATTAGGGCTGAGCTCTCGGATTCCGAATATTGAGTTTGCCATCGGAATTTTGCAGTTCTGAGTAAGCATTAGAAACTCGAAAATTCGGCAATTCCGAGTACCGAATTCGCTTTTACATTGAAGTACATAGTGCTAAATTCCGTGGTTAATTGTGAAGCTGCTGTACATGCTGTCATCGCCAAATTTGGCATGTATGTCAAGCAGATGAGTAGGAACATGGTAAAAAAAAATGTTGTGAAAAGACCTTATAGTTTTTGAAAAAAATCGATTTTAAAGTTGGTTATGGTTTTTAAACTGTGTAAAATGACACTTGCTGCAGTACAGGTTACTGCATTCCGAGTTCTGTACACATTGTATACATTTCATGAAAACAGACAGCGTGAGGTCCCCCCTCTTGAGCCTCCTTAACCCCTTGTCCCCCATGCAGGCTGGGATAGCCAGAATGCGGAGTCCCGGCCACGTGGGGCTTCGCACCCTGAGCTGTACCAGTCCGCATGATTCAGGGTATGGGTATGGGTGGCAAAGCCTTCCCCTCTCCCCCAGAGCCCTTGTCCAATCTATGGACAAGGGGCTCTTCCCCCACCTCCGGTGCCCCAGGAGGAGATGGGGCAGCTGACGTCTTGGGGGGGTTCATGGTGCCATCTGGGGGTACCCTTTAACAAGTGCATCCCTGGTGGCTTGTTTCACCACTCTAGTGTGGTTTCCAGCAATTGGGGATTTCCCAGCGGCCATTTTGATTGCATCACTGTTTGCCGAAATTTCTAAGGCAAAATTTTTGTGTTCCCAGCCTCTGCTATACAGATGCAGAGGCTGACTGTGACCCTTCAGTGGCGGGAGTTCGTCGGAGTGGGAGGGTGGTGGTATGTCTTAGAGGATACTGGTGTGGGACCACTTCTGAGGGTACTGGCGTGGGATTATCGCAAGGTAAGTATCCCTGGTTTATCTAGAACAATAAAGGACTTTTTTTCGTTGTCGTGTTTTTATTTGTTTTTCCAAGAAATAAAATGATAGCATGTAAAGGAGCTTGACAGATGACCGAGGAAGTTGGCATCATCCAATTCGATAGATATGCACTTGGAACACGAAAATTCAGAACTGAAATTCGTTTTTCGCCTGCGGTATACCGAATTTTGTCGAAATCAGAATTCGGCTGTTCCAATCACCCCTACTAACAATATGAACAGGTTTATTTAGAAGCAGCAGGATGAATTCAGAAGTGTGTCGGGCAATATCTGCTCCTATTCAGCCAAATGCTGCAGAACTCATTGGACAGCACTTCACAGTGCAGATGGACAATGACCCAAAGCATACTGTAGAAGCAACCAAATAAGTTTTGGAAGGGAAAGAAGTGGAATGTTATGTAATGGCCAAGTAAATCACCTGACCTGAATCTGATTGAGCATGCATTTCACTTGCTGAAGACAAAACTGAAGGGAAAATGCCCCAAGAACAAGCAGAAACAGAGGACAGTTGCAGTAGAGGCCTGACAGAGGATCACCAGGGATGAAACCTGGCGTTTGGTGATGTCTATGCATTCCAGACTTCAAGCTGTAATTGACTGCAAAGGATTTGCAACCAAGTATTAAAAAGTGAAAGCTTGATTTTATGATTACTCTGTCCCATACTTTTGGTCCCTTAACAAGTGGGAGGCACATATGCAACCTGATGCAAGTCCTACATCGTTCACCTGATTTGGATGTAAATACCTTCAAATTAAAGCTGAAAGTCTGCAGTTAAAGTACATCCTTTTCATTTCATTCAAATAGATTGTGGTTGTGTATAGAGCCAAAAATGTTAGAATTGTCAATGTCCCAATATTTATGGACCTGATTGGAAATATGGTGGCCTCAATTTCCCCCTCACTTCAGGTGTCCTTTAAGCAGTTTCACTGCCACAAAATAAGTGTAATTACATCATATCTACACTATTAATTGTGTAACTTTATCCAATCAAGTAGTATAATTCTTATAGAAACAGACTATCTTTATTTGTGAGAGTCACATTTCTGAGCATCTCTGAAGAAGATCTAAGCAAGCTGTACTAGCATGGAATAAGAGTTATTTGGTTCTAGCAGGCTAAGAGGCTTCTTTTCAAACAGTGCTTGTTGTCTTAGGCATGTCAGACACTTATACCTGCAAAAGGTACATCTTGCAGCAAAATACAATGATTACAAATGCATATGATATGGAATGCAGATAAACAAAAACCCTGATTCTCGAGCAGCCCATTGTCTTTAACCCTATGTGCAGTTGACATGGTATGACTCGGACACCAACCAATTCTTGTAGGTTTATTAACAAATCCATGGTAATAAATTAACAATTTATTATTAGAAGGCACTAGCTAGTTTGGGGTATGTACTTGGTTATTATTGAGGCAGCCCACTTTTTCTAATCTTAACAGTCACTCAATGACCAAGTTTGTGAGCTGTGGGGTCCTTCAATAACGTGAAAATGGAAGCCGTTTTTCAATCAAACAATTCTTATTGGCTGCTTGTGGCTCAGCACCCTTTTCTAAATTTGAACCCCAGTCACCCAATGACCAAGTTTAGCCGGTTTGAGACGTCTGCTATTAACAGTGTAAGAATGGCAGCAATTTAAACAACTGTAGTGAGAGGTATAGGGAGGCTTCCATATTTTATTTTTTATTTTTTTAGCAATACCAGTTGCCTGGCAGCCCTGCTGGTCTGTGTGGCTGCAGTAGTGGCTGAATAACACCAGAAACGAGCATGCAGCTAATCTTGTTAGATCTGACAAAAATGTCAAACACCTGATCTGCGGCATGCTTGTTCAGGGTCTATGGCTAAAAGTATTAGAGCCAGAGGACCAGCAGGATAGCCAGGTAACCAGTATTGCTTAAAGAGTCACTGTCAGGCTGCAAAAGCTAATTTAAACCTCTATTCTCCTGTGTTAAACAGTTTAGAAGGAAGCCAAAAAGGCAATACTGAAGTTAAAAATCTCTCTTACTTTGATGTTTGCTGAACAGCAAGGCTTGTTGTTCCCAAGCTCCTAAGGAGGCCGGCAGGAGCATAACAAATACTGCAAAGCATTCTGGGGCTGCTTTTTCTCCCCACTGCACTACCTTGGTCCTCCCCTTCATTTCCCAATCCCGCCCTAAGGCTGCTTTCACAGTGGGAAGTTACAGGCTCATGTTACAGCAGCTTGTAACAGCAGCCTAAAACTCACAGCACTGAAAAATCAATGTGCTGTTCACAGGGCACATATTCTAGAGTATACTGCAGGAGTCCGCTATTGTTCCTAGCCACATGGCTAATTAATATTCACTGCACAGTAGTGTTGTCCAGATCATGAACCATTAGGATCTTTGATCCTGATCTTTTTTGTGAGTCATCAGAAAGCAGGGTAAGGGAGGATATTACATCACAATTGGCTTCATACAAGACAGACAAACATGGAACCTGCCATGAGCTGTCAGGAGCATCATTCTCTGCAAATACTATATGAAAATTCTGTGAAATCCAAACGTGGACAGTGAAATGCATATGTAATGCAAGTACAGCCAATATTTAGTACTGATATGTTTTTTTGGTACTTATCCGTTAGCCGGGCGCATCCGGCAGGTGGCGTTAATTACTATTCCCCCTCCAGGCCGACATGGATAGTAGGGAAAGCTGTAACTCTGGTGAAGTTTTTTTTTAAAGGGCCTCCTATGTAGATAATTTCTTTCAGGCCTCATTCACTGTGGGACGTTGTGTTGTAATGCGTCAGTCACAACACAGCATTACAACACAACGCAAAAAAGGTGGTAACGCACATTATTGATGTGTTACTGTCGCATACGTACCTACTGTATGCGACAGTAACACATCAATAATGTGTGTTACTACCTTTTTTTCACAGGCAATGAAAAGTATGCTTTCCTGTACCTGGTAACGTGTGCGTTTAGAGGTATCGCACTGCAAGCAGTGCATTACCATAATGCTACACGTTACAATGCGACACTAACATCGCACTGTGAACGCCCCCATAGGATTAGCATTGCAGTGTGGTAAGACTTTATAATGCAGCTACGCAATGTCCCACTGTGAATGCAGCCTTAGAGATCCGAAGCTAACTTTAATAAACATGGATACCAATACGTTCTTCTGGAAATGCTCCTTGTTTGTCATGTATTTTTTAGTTAATACTATTATGTAAGTGATTGAGTCCATATCATATAAATTGGTTCCCATCTTATTGCTTTGCGTATAAGTTTATTTTCCCATTTGCCATTTTAACTTTCCTAATGAGAGCATGCATCGCTATCTAGGGCTGCCCTTTCAGTGCTGTGAAAATAAATCTCTGGTAATGTTACATATAAATGTCACCAGTTTATTTTGTGTTTTTTCTAATGCCTTATATTGATTTGCTAAATAGCACTACCCATGGGTCCGCTTCCAGATTATGATGCAGCAGGCAGTGTTTAGAAAGCGCAGTTTAGATAGTTCTGCTCCCTCTGTTCCCCAGCTCAGAACATTATGTCAACTGCTGTATGATACTTATTCTGCTGCAAGATTCTATTGCCACACCTGTTATTGTTTTCACGGCTACACTGTAGGTTGCATCTGGTTTCAACAATTAAATGAATAAAATAGTATACTGTATATTTTAGCATACACTGCCCTGGCGGGTCCAGTCAAAAATGGCGCATATGAAAAATGGCGCACGGTGATGCCACTGTTTTTTTTTTTATTTTTTTTTTTTGCCATTTATCGTTCTTTAACAATAAACTATAAACGTTATTAAACATTATTTAACGTTTAGCTATAAAATGTTCTAAGTCCTTCTCTGTGTTGCCTGCTGTTCATCTCATTTAAAGAGAACCTCAAAGCTGCCCTGTCAAATATCCGCCACATGACGGAGGCTACACATATAAATGCCAGGGGGCTTTGCCATGAAAGTACTTTCTTACCCTGTGCATGATGCTCCTGGCTAGTAGCTGGCAGGCAGTGCCCGCAGTCTAGTTGTGCTGGAAGTGGTCAAGCAGCCGATCCTGTGTGGTTGACCCAGTTCACTGCTGCCTGCGTGGCATTCCGGCTCCTGCTGCTGCGCTCTCCTCTTGCCAGCATCATCCCCACGCTGTGCCAACCATCCTCACCCCGGGCTCTGCTTTTCCTAGACGGTAGAGGTGGCAGGGCTAACGTGTCTGCTCTCCACCCGTCCACCCCTCTTTTCCCTCCTGCTGCTTGTGTTGAAACTTGAGAAGCCGCCACATATGAGGAAATTGTGTCAGTGAATGAGCCAGCAGCCGGAGCAACCCTCTTCACGGTGGGTTAATGAACATTAAAGACAATAAAATTATAATTAGCGATATGCCGATTAATTTAACCTTTCAGTTCGTTTTTCGTCTGTGCGCCATAATTAAACATTGATATTGCTAAATAACGTTAAGGCTATGTTTTCAATGTGGCACCATTTTTAAACATCGGCACTGTGCGCCATTTTTCTCTTACCCCACCCATGTCATGGTAAAGACATCCTCATATGTGCTGTATTTGAATAGTACTCACTGTCATTTTGCCTAGATTAGGAAGGAACATACTATTTAGGAAACTGAGTACAGGGAAGGGAAACTACTACACTGAAGGGAAACTACTACACTGACTTTGTTATATACCGCTTTCCAAACAAGAAATGTGCAGTCTAAAGGACGCAGAATAAAATAATCAGCCGCTAACCGTCCATGTTGTGTCCACTTGGGTTCCATGGTCATTTTTCAAAGGAAACTTCGTCATGCATTTTTAGTATTGGTTTTCCCTCTTGCAAACACCTCCAGTCCCAACTCTCTCTGATAATTGGGGTTTCCCATTGCTTATTCACATTGCTCGCAGGATTGTGCCCAGCTGAGAATGAGAACAGAAAGCCAGTTATGTGCCTGTTTTTTTTAACATTGCACTAAAGCAGGATACGTTTTACTAAAGGGTTTTATAGTTTGAGCAATCTGTTGCCCACTGAAGCAGTGGATGTGTTTCAAAGAGCTGTCCTCTGGGGAGTTGCTGTACATTCTGCAGTATCAAATAATCATCCTTAATTGTTAAGTGACATTCACATTGAAAAACTGAAATGTAGGTTTTATGGGGAGCGATCACATTTAGGTGATGTCCTATAGATTTGTGGGTTTTCTGCACGGTTACAGCAGTGTGATTGTTTGAGCAGATGCTGCCAATGATGGGCAGAAATTAGATGCACAAAGTCTGAGACTTTAAATAGGTTTTCTTGGTGGCTATTTTCTGTATACTCCATATGCTGAGACTTTCCCTCAACATTCTGTAGCTATAGAGTTTAATTGTCCTCGCATCTAGATCAGATTGGGTCAGAGAGCTAATGGAAGCGAAAAATTCACAATTCAAAGTTTGTTCTTATCGGTACATTAGGAAAACTGAAATTGTGAATTTAACGCAAAGCTTTACTTATTGCATATTTCACATAAACATGACAGTATCTGCATCTTAAAGTAATGGACATGCTTAATGCTATATGTTTTCATGGTTCATTCTTCTCACAGCTGGGAGCTTCTTTCTTGCTGGTGATGTCCTCACTATGCACTCTCCAGACACCTCAGTTCATTGTCACAATCCCAGTCTTATCAGTGTTTTGTACAAGGAAGGATTAACGGGAATTTGAAGTGAGAGGAGTATGGAGGCTGCCCTATTCATTCCTTAATAAATAGGGAAATGCCAGTTGCCTAACATCTGTGCTGATGCTCTCTCTATTGCTATAAGTTTATGTCCCAGAATGAGCATGCAGATCAGTTGTTTTGACTGTGGTCTGACTCCAATGGCTGCATGCTTGTTCCACTCATGTCAGATTCCCTTCAAATCCATTGGACATGTTTAGTGTAAACATAAAGGAAAGTTAAAAAAAGGAAAAAAAAAACAGTTAAAGTCCTGTGCTGGAGTCTGATTCTTACATTATTGTCAGAGCAATTCTATGCCACATCTTGCTTAGAATGCTCAGCAGCAGGTTGTTGATTCATGTAGGCCTATTTTCCATGGGCATTTGAACTGTGTGCTTAGCGATCAGTTGCCAGGCAGGCAGCAGTGAGCAGTTGCCAGGCAGCAGTGAGAGTTGAGAGGCATTTCACTGCCTATCAACTGCCCGTGGAACAGAGGCCTTGGAACTATGCATGCGCATCAGTAAATAGTTCCTTTAGGAACTAGCTTTAGGAGAGTGGGAATCTCTAAGGTTCTAGATTGCAGATCAGAAGGCTTATTGCCCCAACTTTTGCCCCTGCTTTCATTGTAGACTAGTAGAAACTAGAGAAAAAGACACAACCTGGCACTGCTGCAAGAATCTCTGTGTTTTATTGATCCAAAGGTTATAAGCACCATATACACAATACGATTCTTTGTGCGATTCGATTACGATTCTATTTCCGATCCAATTAAATCCAATTAAATCCCACATGTCCGATCGGGATTCGATTCAATTCGGTTTGCCATTGTTTTGCAATGGCAAATCGAATTGAATTGAATCCCGACCGGACATGTCGGATTTAATTGGATCGTAAATAGAATCGTAATCGAATCGCACAAAGAATCGGATCGTGTAGACTGGGTTTTATACCTGTGACAGATGGATGCAATTGTCAATAAGTAATTAGTACAAAGCGTGCATACCGTTGAGCCAGGGAGAGAGTACGCTGGGTGCAGGCTTTTTGCACTGGGTGGCGCTTCCTCTGAGACTGTGTCAGTGTCCATCCATCTGCTGTGGGTATTTAAATCCATTCCGAAAGTCCTGACTAGATGTGTGGGCGGATGACGTCTCTAGACACGCCTCTTCCTTTCACTGCATTCCACGGCTTGCAGAAAGTAGCTGGAATGCAGTGAGATACATGGCATGCTTCTGCCCTGGCCAGGGAGATGGAGACCTAAACACAACAGGAGATTGCTGTGTATGGCGAGCAGGAGCACCCAAAAATATACCCCAGGGCTAAGTAGCTCAAAGGGAAGGCTGGCGCTCAGTACTGAAATGGGGCACTTAATAGGCAGACACGATCCCATAAATAGAGTCCAGACTTGGAGCGCCAGTTTATATAAAAAAACCCATAGAAGTTAGAGGTGTTAAACGTGAAGGACACCGGTTGGGAGTAAGGGGCATGAATGTTAGAGTGAAGAAAACAGAAAATCGGAAAAACTTGAGTATAGACTAGGGATTTTTTTTCCCTATGCAATAGATGTTTTATGATTTGCCTCTCGTCTCCATTCATCTTACACCATGGTGAGTAATCCAAATTATTCCTTTACAAGTCCATAGGTAAGTAGCAGCAATTATTAGGATAGGCAAATTGCAGATAATTTCCTACATTCATTAGCTGTATTGTTATGAAGAACCTCTAGATTGTGGAAACCTGTTTACATCTTTCACACACCAGCCATTAGTAAGTTCACAGTGGATGGATTTTACTGTTAGAAAATGATGATTTTCAGCAGATATTATAAAATTGCTGCATTTCCTGGACGTTTTCTGAGGTGATCTCACCCGTTCAGGCACTTGACCGTTATTTTTGGCACAGAAGCACTTATTTTGCAATTCTATTAAATGTTTGGAAATGATGTGTTTCATTTCGCAGCATCTAGTGCTGGTTTGTTTTTCATGTCTTGTAAAACAATGAAAGGCTAGAGCTAGACATATCCGCTTCCAAAGTCACAGCAGTGTATTTTGTATTTTATGAGCACATTAAATAAAAGATATGGTATGGTGGCCAATGCTGTGCACATTCAGAGTGGATCATTTGAGGGGGTTGGGGGGGGGGGGGGGGGGGTTGACGGTTAGAACTAAACAATGCTAATCTGGAGATCACTCTTTTATATATAGTATTACCTTCGTACTGTATAGGAAGTGTTTACACTTGTTACCATTTTATTTTTATTCTTGTCCATGTCTGGAGAGTTTAAACATTTGTTAAATGATGTTTGCATCTTGCTAGATACCACACACTCCAATCTCTGTTGACTGTGTATGCCCATCCTGTGAGTCAAGGTTCATCATTCTAATCGTCAAGTACGTTTAGATCTTCTTTACATATTTTTATTCCTAAGCACTTGATTCCATCATTTCAAATGCTGCTGTTCATGTTTAATGAGATAGATAAGCATTTACTGCTGTAAGGTGCAACTTAAAGGACGTCTGAACTGACAGAGATCTGGAGGCTGGCATTGTTTAAAATGAAATAAACATGGAATTTTCCTGGCATCAGTAGTGTCTGAATCACACACCCGAAACAAGCATGCGGCAATTCCGGTCTTTTCATTTGAGCTGTAGATCAGGCTCTGTGGCTAAACATATTATAGAAGCAGGACAGCCAGGCAATGCACATTGTTTTAAAAGGAAATAAATATACAGGCCTTCATATCTCCCTCACTAGATCTCTCACTTCAGGTGCCCTTAAAGAGACTCCGTAACAAAAATTGCATCCTGTTTTTTATCATCCTACAAGTTCCAAAAGCTATTCTAATGTGTTCTGGCTTACTGCAGCACTTTGTACTATCAGTCTCTGTAATAAATCAACTTATCTATCTCTTGTCAGACTTGTCAGCCTGTGTCTGGAAGGCTGCCAAGTTCTTCAGTGTTGTGGTTCTGCTATGAACTTCGCCTTCCAGGCCCCTCTATGCACACTGCCTGTGTGTTATTTAGATTAGAGCAGCTTCTCTCTTCTCTCATCTTTTACAAGCTGGATAAATCGTCCTCTGAGCTGGCTGGGCTTTCACATAGTGAGGAATTACAGACAAGGGCAAAGCTGTTTGCAGGAAGAAAAGAGCAGCCTGAAACTTCAGTGCATGAGAGATGCAGGAGGAAAGAAACACACAAATGATCTCTTGAGATTCAAAAGGAAGGCTGTATACAGCCTGCTTGTGTATGGATGTATTTTCTATGTGTGGACATACTGTACATCAACCTACTTCCTGTTTTGGTGGCCATTTTGTTTGTTTATAAACAAACTTTTTAAAACTGTTTTTAACCACTTTTAATGCGGCGGGGAGCGGCGAAATTGTGACAGAGGGTAATAGGAGATGTCCCCTAACGCACTGGTATGTTTACTTTTGTGCGATTTTAACAATACAGATTCTCTTTAAGTGTATCAGTTGAGTGACTTTCCAATGGAGTGCTAATAATCATTCATATTTTTGCCGATACAAACAACCTTCATGAGAGCATAACCTTCCTACCTGCCTTACTGCTGAGATGACTGTAGAGTTTTTCTATTTTGATTTGCTAAACTGATTTCTAAAAGTGACCATACATGGCTGGATGGAAATAATCTTTCTAATGACATTTTCAGCTGCACTAAAGATCAGTTGAAGACATTAAATTGATTAGCAGAGTCTGATAGATTGAATATTTGATAAGGCAGCTGGGAACATTTTGGTCAAACCTATTCCTTTTTCAGAGTCGACCTTTTCCGACAAGCATATTCTCTAGCTTAGGCCACGCACCCACTAAATAACCTAATTACGCACTGCCTGTACATATACTGTATACTTCCCCCACCTCTTGTTTCCACCCCATTCCTTTAGATTGTAAGCTCGCAAGCGCAGGGCTCTCATCCTTTTGTGTCATGAAATGTTATTCATTTAATAGCTTGCACTCTGTTAGACATTTATACATTTTAGTCATCATGTTAAATTTGCTATTGTAATCAGCAGTGCTGTATTTTGTATCAGTGTTCATATGTGATGTATATCATTATGTATCCCTTGTTTGTTTTCTTACATTGTACAGCGCCACGGAATATGTTGGCGCTTTATAAATAAATAATAGTACTTCACTGAGCAAGTGGGGAGGTAAATTTTAAATAGTTTATTGGATTGTCATACTAATCAGCCTGAAATCTCACTGATCTTTGTGGTAGGAAATGACCTCATCCTTGGCCAATTTTGTGTGGATCCTTTCATCATGCACGCCAATGTTAAGAATGACGCACTGACCTTTACAGTGACTGTTATGTTGTCGTGTATTCCATGATTACATGCCACACATTCTGAGGTTTTAAATAACGGTGAGCAGGGGCATCTAGGCATATATAACATGTTTGGGTTTGTCTGCATGTTGTGGAATCCCTATGTGTCACCTGCCGACTACTTGTCTATGGAGCGCTGGTTTGAATTCTCATGGCAAAGTTCCCTTTAGATCAATCAAAATATAGCTAAAACTAAAATATACATTTTGGCTGGAGTGAAAAAAAAGCTTTTAACCGCATTTATGTTCACTTCTTGTCTAGCTAAACCTTATCAATAGAGATGGTACTATTGAAAATATTTTTGTTAAAATTTGTTGTTTTTGTTAACCACAAGCTTGAATTCTGACCCTAGGTGTTACAGGGATAGTTTGGGTTTTTTTCTTTCTTTGCTTTTTTTTTTTTGCTTTTTTTTTGGGGGGGGGGGGGGAGAGGTTGGGTGGGAGTGTATTATCGTAAACTCTTTTTTTTTTTATATTTTGCAGAATTGAAATGGCATATAACTGGCATTTTGGCTTCTTTTTTTTGACTTGCTGACAGCAATTTAAAATAGCATGATAAATACTGGAATGTGGAGATGGCAGTGATGATCGAGGCTTGGCTACATACAGTGCTGTACTGTTTGAAATCTTTACATAGACCTTCTGCTCTGCAGGAATTTACTAAATGTTCTCTAGGAGATTCACTATAGAAATTTGAGACCTGATTCAATAAACTTGTCACTTTTTCGGTACACAGTAAGTGAGAAAGTACTTAACAGTAGATAAGAAAATGTATAGAAAACTTAATGTGGGAGTACTTACTTTCAGGTGTGAGGCCATCTCCTGTGGGGAATCTAATTGGAAAGTGTTATTGCATCAGGGCTCTGTTTAAGTGAGTTTCTCGAAGATGCTGGTACTTTACAGAGATGGGTATACATGATAGAGGACGTTTGGCCAAGGTGGCCTTTCAGGACCATTTTGGCTGAGATTCTAGCGTGACTATAGGTGTCACCTGAGATCGCCTAATGATCTGGCTTACCGGCACTCCCTTCTCCATAGAAACAGATACATCCCTTGGCTGTGGTTATTGAACATGTCTGAACACCATGCGTACACTGCCGGGTCGCCCAAATGATTGACCTCAATTCTGATTGGCGACACTACAAGTCTTTAGTGGGTAAACGATTACCAACGCACATATACGGCTGCAGTAAGAACTTTGAGAAATATAATGTATTAAACAGATTGCATACTGCACGTGAAAGGGATCATAAGCACACTGTAACTATTTAACCTAACCATTAGGCAATGCTCACTATGCTCGGTTATGACCCATTTTAGGATTCAACACTCTTATCCAGTCCTTAGTAAGGGCTAGTGCACACCAAAACCTGCTAGCAGATCCGCAAAATGCTAGCAGATTTTTAAACGCTTTTTTTTATTTTTATGAGGCGTTTTGCTAGCGTTTTGCGGATTGCTGCTGCGGTTTTCAGTATAGTAGATTTCATATATTGTTACAGTAAAGCTGTTACTGAACAGCTTCTGTAACAAAAACGCCTGCAAAACCGCTCTGAAGTGCCGTTTTTCAGAGCGGTTTGCGTTTTTCCTATACTTAACATTGAGGCAGAAACGCATCCGAAATCCAAAAAATGCCTCACCCAGGCATTTTTCGTTTCTGCAAAACGCCTGCCGCTCTGGTGTGCACCACCCCATTGAGATACATTGACCAAGCAGATCCGCAGCCGCAAGCGGATCTGAAAACGCGGAAAAAGCCGCTCGGTGTGCACCAGCCCTAAGTCAGGTTCTCAGTGTTAAATGGTATGTGGTGGTAGTGGGGATAGCTATTTCTTTTGATATATTTTACATTAGGTTTATTTTTTTTTTAGATTTTCTTAAAATGAGATTATATCTATTATATTTATTATAATGTTGGTATCATGTAATCTTGCATTTACACTGCTAATATATTTAATTTATTTTCGGTTTGCTTCTCAAGTACTTAAATGTATGTTATGGTTTGAATTTCTGGTTTGAATGCCTGAGTGAAAGCCCATGCAGATACAGCGGCTGATTAATCCAGCGCTCCAGTGTTTCCATGTTCAGTTTATTTTTTCTTGATTTCCTATAATTTACATAAAGCTGTTCATTCTGCCCCCCCCCCCCCCCCCAAAAAAAAAATTACAAATTCTAAATTCCTTTTAAGTCCACAAGATGCACAGTTGGTTTCCTATCTGAGAAAGGAAAAAATGTCCTCTGCAGATTACTACAGATTAATCTCCAGTGACTTTCCGGAAATGAAAACAATATCTCTACTAGTGACATGACCTTAATAGAAAACCAGCTAATCACAGTATATCTGCTATGGATAATCGGGCTCAAGGCTTGTGTCGGAGGCGCTATCAGGTCTGCCATAAGAATATATGTGTCGTCCCCCCCCCCCCCTTCTGCAGAACCCCCTCCGACGCACATCCAATAGCCAGAAAGCACCATTTTTCCTATAGCTTTACACTGCCTATCAGCTGCTTATAGCGATTAAAGCATAGCAATTTCTTCCCATAAACATTCCTCACTATATCATTTGCTGGCTATATAGCATTTGTAAGTCTGTTCCTGTCAATATGGAAACTGCTGTTATTGTTCTTATCTAGATTAGAAAAAAAAGGTTCTGAGGTTTGCAGAATATAGCATTTTGAGATGCATATATATTGGAAGAACACTGAATAGAATGTCATTGAAAATGGTAATCCAAAGGAAAGATTACATGTTAAAGGACATCCAAGGTGAAAATGAACTGATGAGAAAAACAGTTGTATCTATCCTTCTCCTAAAAATGACTTTTCTAGCTATCCCACAGTTTTATTTTATATTTAAACCTAGTTTTTAAGGTTTTACTGTTTTATTGTCTCTCCTCAATGACACCTTCATTGACTTTTCTGTTTTCAGAAGCCATTTACTGACACAAGTTTTTTAAAGCTGTAATTACTTATCAGTGAGGGTTATGCTACAGTCTGACCCAGTCCAAACTGGTCCCGACCCAGACAGAAACTGTCACTTGCATACCTGATGTTTAACTCCTTAAAGAGGAACTCCAGTGAAAATAATGTAATAAAAAAAGTGCTTCATTTTTACAATAATTATGTATAAATGATTTGAGTCAGTGTTTGCTCATTGTAAAATCTTCCTCTCCCCGATTTACATTCTGACATTTATTACATGGTGACGTTTTTACTGTGGGCAGGTTATGTAGCTGCTGCTAGCTGTTTTGGCTGTTAGAGACAGCTGTAAACAGCTAATTCCTGTCTGTGAACCTTGTTACATTGTAACAAACTGCCAAAAGTACTGCGGTCCCAGAGCTTCTTGTGGGAGGGGTTTCAGCACAAAATCAGTCATACAGCGCCCCCTGATGGTCTGTTTGTGAAAAGCATTATATTTCTCATGCAAAAGAGGGTATCAGCTACTGATTGGGTTAAAGTTCAATTCTTGGTTGGAGTTTCTCTTTAAGACAGAGAAAGAAAAAAAGGAACAGCCTAGTTGTGTGTACTTGGCACTGTACATACACATCTATCTCATCATTTCACATGTCACCTCTGTTGTCCTTTATAGGTACCCACAGTTTGGGCTATGATCTCATATCTATAGGTTCAGAGGATGGCTGACTACTTTGGGGGGGGGAGTCAGTCAAGCAGGATGTAAAATCTTTCAATGGCAGTTGTCATAGCCACAAACATAAACGCTATGCTAAGCACTGTGTGTGTGCGTTTGCCAACACAGGGGCCATGGGGGGATGATTGGAGAATACCTGAATCTCCTGTTACCTTCTATTTGGCAGCTATGTTCCTAATAGTGGTAGGCTGTCATTTTCCCATTGCAGTACAGAAGTGAATGGTAGCTTCTTACTGGTTACCATGACATTACTAGCACATGTGCATAAAAGCAGGCAGTTATTTCTGCCAGGAAGCTGATTTTATTATATCCTGTACGTCAGGGGCAGTACTTTCGGATTATTTTTTCCTTTTTCTTTTTAATCAAATTTGTTGAAATCTATTTTCTGAGTTATTTCTTCATTAATCTTACAAAGGAGGAAGCTGGTGTAAATCCTGACAGTTTGACATTTGAGAGCAGATGGAATTTTGTGAGACGTGGTAAATGAGACATCATCTGTGTATATCATCAGACACTGGCGACTGGTGATTACTGGTCCTCGATGTGACTGAATGCTTCTCGGTAATTCACTTCTCACACTCCCGAGAAATATATGTGTGCTGCTGCCTGAGCTCTACAGAGCGACATGTTAAACATAGCACCTCCTCAATCCTTCACAAGTCCTTGCTGTTTCTGTGCAAGACATGGGTTTACTTCAGCGATGAAATAAGATCGCTTTGTGCCGGGCCTTGGCCTGCAGCCAGCTTGCCACACATATTCATTATGCTAAACCTGGGCCGGCACCAGGCCACCATTTTATAATAGAGACTGTGCATGATTGATCGCTGAATTCGGAGTCCCGTGGAAAATCACAAGTGTGGCAGTTGGAGTCCTGTTGTGAATAGAATATTGATGAAGTCCGTATGAAGGGAGCGCTACATCAGTGTGCATTTATCATGTCCCTCCCTCCGAGCATATGAGAGATTTCATTTAATAAAGTATTACTGATAACTCGGTACGCTCCGTAGACAACATGAACTTGCCTCTGCCGCAGGAAATTATTTTGTCATTGAGAAAACATTAAGCAATCCATTTATATAGACTTCTGTACTGTAACAGGGAACTTTGCAGCTTTTCATTTTTGCTTAGTTTGGTTCACCTAGAAGGGATACGTCAGATCTGCCTGAATGCCACTGAACTGAATCACTAATTTCCCTTTTATATATCATGTGGGCTCTGGCATTGATGACTCTGCTCAAGGTGTGCCTCTCTAGCAACGTTAGACGCAGAATTGGTGTCTGAAAGCAGTGATGATGCATCAGACCTGCAGTATTTGTGTCTGTAAAGCCATATACAGTACATCAGGTCCAGACGTAACACTTCAGACTGAGACGGGGAGCCAGAGCATCAGCGCTTAGTGCAGATGGACCTTTATGCAGTGATCCCAGTAGGCTGCAGTAGCCCATGCTGCTTAGACTAGTCTGCTTCTATATAGCAATCTGCGGTGCTGCCAAATATTACAGAAGAAGCCAAGCACATATTGGAAAATATTACATACACTTTATTTCTGCTTGCTTTAGAGCCAGCCAAGTTAATACACACACACAGATCAGTAAAACGATGTGAAGAGGGCCTTGCCTTACTAAAATAAACTGACAGTCTGAAAGGTTTAGTAGTAGTTTTTTTTTTTTTTGGGGGGGGGGGGAAGCTTTCAGTGAATTTTACTTATTGTAGTTTGTGCTAACATAAACCTTGCTCTATAAGGATGGTAGAATACATTAATATATCTACTGTACTTATGTTAACAGTTTTACTGTACATGTTAAACTAGGCATATACAGCAGGATGTTTTATAGATATGTTTAATAGATGCAGGCTGGGTACACACTCGCCAGGGTTCCCGACATGGACTGTCACAGCAGATTCAATGTACGATCTGCTGTGTGTGTGTGTGTCCATCCTCATCCATTGTTGTCTATTGTAACAGGTTGTGTTTGTGGAGAATACCAGTTAGTATTATTATTATTATTATTGATTTATAAAGCACCTAGATATTCCGTATATTGCTGGTCACCAGACCTTCTTATACTTCTAATAATATGGAGCATATACTATAATAAAGTCAAGGACTCCCGAAATATCCAAAATAGTGTTTTTTGTAACCCGTGAAAAAAGTAGTGGCATTACAACCACTGAAAAATCGATCATCAAAAAGCTAATGTCATTCCACATCAAAATGGAACTCAAAGTATTTCAGATTTCTTCATACAAAAAATGTCAATGGCGCAGTCCATGTTGGGTTCAAGCCATAGACAGGCATGTAGGATTACATTCCAATCAATACATTAGTAAGAGACCTGTATACTAGCAACAAACCATGAAAAGATGCCCATAAAAGGATAAATGACATTCCCTTGAGTAGTCCTCAATAAAAATCAATTGTTATACTGTCACTCCTCCACCACTGGTTTGGATATTTCATGCTGCAGTTTCGCATGACTCAATCATTTGTGCATAAGGTACAGAGCAGCCAGCAGAGTGGGAGTTTCTTCCTCTGCGCAGAGCCATCAGTTGACCTCTTCTCTCTGCTCTCTCCTGTGGGGCACAGGTAGGAGGAGGGGTTGGGTCAGCTGTGTATACACAGGGAGAGATTGGCTTGTGTCCACTACCAGCTCCTCCCTGTCTATCTCCTGCGGCTTATGATGGGATAGGGAGAGGCGTTAGGACAGCTCATAGACTGCTGTTCAGTCCAACCAAATAGTTTCTGACATTAGCACAGGAAGTCAGCATTGCTTAAGCAGCTGATCAGGAAATAAAAAGTGAATAATGCAAAAGTGATTTGTGTGTTCAAAATTATGGTATAGTCAACGCAATACATGTTAATATGCAGCAAAGTCCTTTAAAACTTAATTTGCTTCTAATATTGAACATTTATTTTTACGGTTTACCAGACTATTGCAAGACGTGCTTAGATGATATTACAAACAACTACCAGCAGGCGGCATGACTTTACCTTAATTGCAAAGTCTGAATCTCCTAGTCTTCACCAAAACACTCTTGGGAAAATAGATCAGCTCCCGCAGTAGACACTCAATCTTTTTCTTCCAGGTGACTGGCACCAGGTTAGCCATAATGGTAACGGACAGGAACAGGTGAAGCTACAGCAGGTGATACACCCAGAAAGCTTGGCACCATAGACAAGGATTGTGATGAAGAGTACAAAGGTCAGGGCAGTCTGGCAGCAGTAGTTGAGATGCAAGCAGATGGTTATGGCTGGCGGCAGATGAGTATAATCTACATACAGGCAGATGGTTGGGGCTGGCAGCAGGCCATGTAATCAAGGTTCAGGCTGAGGTCAGGTTTAAGAAGCCAAAATAAAGTTTATAATGGACGCAGGAGACAGCAGCAGGGTAATATTAGTTTGAACATCAGATATCAGGAGCAAACTCAGCAAAACCAGAAGCTAAGTCTTAATAGTGCCTGCTTGGTTTTAAGGGAGTTTATAGCCTAACCAAACCAACTGTAGTTGTTCAATTCTAAAAGCTTGCTGATGTAAATAGTTTCTTGGCACTGCATTTTCACATTTAAAACGTTTTTTATATAGCTGTGCTTGCCTGCAGCTCTGTACACCTTATCCCCACATATGCAAGATACCTGCACTAGTTGGTTTCCTGCTCAGAAAGTAGTGTATTGAAATTTCACTTCTGTGACCTTGACCAGAACCTTTGCTTTCATTCTCTGCCTGAAGGAATGAACATTTGTCACTTAGTGACCTATTCTCCCCAGTCGTGACCTAGTTTAACTATAGCAACTCTCATTGATGAATAATTACAGCCATAAACTCTTCCCTGGCAGAGAATAGCTTCTGGGAGCAGGAAAAAGATAACAAATGGTCAATAGTTCATTGATTTTTAGCTCTGGCTGTCTTCAAAGACTGTGTCATTGAGCAGAGATCATAACACTCTAAAAACTTAAAACGTAGATTTAAACATAAAATGAAATCGTGGGATTTCCAAAACTCCATTTCTAGGAGTAGAAGGATAGATGCAATAATTTCTCATAAGTTTATTTTCACCTCTGTGTTCCTTTAATTGATAGCTTTCTGACATTCGCTGTACTTTTCTTTCTAGTATCTCTTCCTCTTTCGTAGGCAGTGCACTGTGCCTCAGGACGATGAATCAGTGTCCTGTGGCCTGCGAAAGAAGCGCCCCTAGACTGTCACTGCCCCTTCCAACCTTAGACCAGCCGTCTGCTTGGACTGAATAGGAGAGTCTGGTGGTGATTTTATGACTGAGAACTGGATTAAGTCATTTCCTCTTTATATTTTGTATGGCGGCTATCATTTTCAGAATGTTTGAGAAGTGGGAGAAGGAAATTTAATTTTAATTTTCCCTGGAATTTTAAGATTACACTTTTTTAATGTATTCTTTGTATTCATATTTTAAATTTAGAAAATATCAACTCCTGTAGTCACACGCAGGTGAGGGAGCTGCATGTTTCATTGTGAAAGCTGCCTTGCTTTGCTCTCAGTGGCTAGAGAGGTGGGAGCAATTACTACAGATACCAAATGCACAGACTGCACCCCCTCCATCTGGACACTTTTTGCTCAAATGTAAATAACAACTGAGAAACGCTTTTTTTCCCCCCACGATAATGCCTTATGTACATCCTCCTTTTATCTTTTGGGACACACCTATGTCATTTCCCATCAAAAAATTACTTGCTGGTTGAATCAATAACTTTAAGTCAAAATTTACCAGGGGTATGACTCATTTTGGGCAGCACTGTATATCAACAATCACCCACAATAATACAGCGCTTTGGAATATGCCCTCTTGTCTACAATAATCCCTGCCATATCCATGATCCTTTCATATCCAACACCTTTTCTTTTGGGGGGGGGGGGGGTCACTGATATAAATCTGACCCCATTCGACACTGATTCACCTGCTGCTCCCTCTTATGGTGCACCATAAGAGATAACTGGAAAATGTGACTTTCTGCAGGAGATGGGGAAGATGGATGGTCACTTCAGGGCAGTTATGAAAATTAATTAAAGAGGACCTAAACTTATCCACAGGAATGAAGTAAAACACAGAAAAACCAACCCTGTTTGTATTTCAAGATAACAGGCTGTGGAATTCTCCCTTAACAATTAGTAATAAATCTCTGTAATTTGAGCTGACGCCTCTCTCTGATCTGTGCTGTGCTGAGTTCAGAGGCTATATGTAAACACAGGAAGTTCCCTATATGTGGTTCCATGAAACCAGGAAGTAACAATTACATGTGCACGGCAGCAGAATGGGTGTTCCCCTGCTAGTAACCAACTCTCACTGTTCAGCTCTTCCCTCTGCAATTGACAAAATGAACTCTGCAGTGCTGTTCAGGAATAGTTAATCTTTCATCAACAGAGGGGGGAGCCAGAGATATTTGCTCACAGGAAGAGAGGAGACGCTGGCTCCTCCTCCCAGTTCTTCTCCACTCCATTCTGATGATCTCAAGTAGGTGGTGATGGATGGGATAAAATGTACACCATCTCAACAGGAAATTAAATTACAGCAGCAAACATTATATAAATTATATATTTATTGCAAGAAGTACTCAAAATACAGAAAATAATTTACATTTCCTGTGCTATGCATAAGAAATGTGAGGCTGAACTAGACCTTTAAGCCTGTAGCATTTTTTGTGAGCATATGTCCAAATAGTTTGGACTGCTGTAAATTTCCATAATGGTGCTATTTGTTTAGTTTTATTGGCACAGAACATCTAGATTTGTAATATGAATTATTAACACCTTGAAAGAGAGCCCAGATTGTTGCCGTTCTATTGAAGCGTATTTCTTTAGTAAACTAATACAAATAACTCAGCAGGAAACGCACAGCTCCAGCATCTGATAAAAAAAACTGCCTATAAAATACATAATTTTCCAAATGTGTTACATGATGACATATTGTCTTCTGAGTAACAAGCAGTGCAGTGTTTACTAAATATATTATAAACTAACTTCCGACTTGTGCTGAGCAAGACAAAGAAAAGGAATAAACACTTAATAAAAGGGGCCCAGATACATACAGCTATTTCTGTTCTATAATACTTTGAGAGCTTCTGTAATCTGGTAGGCAAGCAGCAATCTCTGGCTGTGGGTAGACAGACCCGCCAAGAAGTACCGTATTTGCACTGTTGCCTTACCTCAGACAGATGTATTGCCTAATAATGGGTACACAATTCAGATTCCCCTTTGATTGATGGGCAATCTGACGAAAAGTTGTATCGTGTGAACATGTCCAAACTGCTTCTGATCGATAACTGGATTGATATTCCCATGATAACTTTGGAAAATCATTCCCATTATCAATAGGAACCAGATTAGACATGTAGGAAATATTTGTCAACTGGACAGGAAATTTCATTGTGTGTACTAAGCATAGCAGACCTGTGTCAGATTGCATGTACCAGGACTTATGGATCAGACCCAAGGTCGTTTGTCCAACTGCCTTTGGTCCAGACCTTAAAGCGAAACCATGACCAAGAATTGAACATCATCCCAATCAGTAGCTGAAACGCCCTTTCCCATGAGAAATCTTTTCCTTTTCACAAACTGATCATCAGGGGGCTCTTTATGGCTGATATTGTGGTGAAACCTCTCCCACAGTGTTATGTATGTTTACAGCTGGGTCCAACTGCCAAAAAAGCAAGCAGCATCTCCTTCCACTGACATCACCAGCCAGCAGTAAAACTGTCACCATGTGGTAAATGTGAGAATGTAAATCAGGGAGAGGAAAGATTTTACAAAGGGCAAACACTGACTAAATCATTTATAAATAATTATTGTAAAAATTAAGCACTTTTTTTAATACATTAATTTTACTGGCGTTCCTCTTTAACTTAAACTTTGTCATATGCATAGGTGACCAGATTTGACCCTTAGGCAGTTTGGTAGTCTGTTAAAAGGGAAATTGCTAGGAAGTGGATGGAGGGATAGTATCCTATGTTGACTGCTGGGTGGAGAAAATAGTATTTTATGTGTTTGAGTCATGCCTATGGTGAAGAGCAAATATAAAAGGGTTTTCGTTTACCAGCAGGATTCGCTCCACTGTGTCCAGGGTCGGACTGGGACACCAAGGGCCCACCAAGGAAGTTTCAGCCTGGGGCCCACCCCCCTCTCCTCCTCCTCCCCCCCCCCCCCATTTTGGGCTCACATACACATGTACTCTAGAAATTTTGCATGACTTTATGGTAGGGAATAGATTGTGAGCAATTCTGAGGACAGTCTCCAATAGGGATATGTCTAAATGCGAAACTAAATGGGTGTCACCACGCACTGGAACATCGGCGTGGTCATGATGAGTCATGGGCAGACTTAAAAAAAAAATACAAAACACAAAATAAGTAGCGGCGTTATTCAGAGATTAGGTCCGACCAGATACATTGTAGATAAAATATTCAAGTAGTTACATGCCTCATGATAATTCATCAAGTAGTCAAATGGCAGCAGATACCCCCACAAAATGCAATCAGGTTGACGGCAGATACCCCCACACAATGCAATCAGGTTGGTGGCAGATACCCCCACACAATGCAATCAGGTTGACGGCAGATACCCCCACAAAATGCAATCAGGTTGACGGCAGATACCCCCACAAAATGCAATCAGTTTGGCGGCAGATACCCCCACAAAATGCAATCAGTTTGGCGGCAGATACCCCCACAAAATGCAATCAGTTTGGCTGCAGATACCCCCACAAAATGCAATCAGTTTGGCTGCAGATACCCCCACACAATGCAATCAGGTTGGTGGCAGAGTTACCCCCACACAATGCAAGTCCCCCCCAGCTTGGAAGGGAGGGCAGAGGGCACAGATCAGCGGGGAAGCCTCCCCCCCTCCCTCACCTAGGGCCCCCCCCTTCCGCACACCCCCCTCCTCGAGAAGTGCAGCGAGCGGAGAATAGCTTACCAGCTTCAGATGATACTATCTCCGCTCCGCATGCCGCTGCTGCCCTGCTGGTCTCTGTCTCCTGTAGTGACGCTGTCCAATCACGCTCTAGCAGGAAGTACTACGAGAGCGTGATTGGGCAGCGTCACACACTACAGTCAGAGACCAGCAGGGCAGCGGCATGCGGACTCGGAGCGGAGCGGAGATAGCATCATCTCTGTAGCTATTCTCCGCTCGCTGCTGGCTGCACTTCTGGAGGAGGGGGGTGCGCGGAAGGGGGGGGCCCTAGGTGAGGGAGGGGGGACGCTTCCCCCTCTTCCCGCCGCTCTGTGCCCAATTCCCCCCCTTCCAAGCTGTGCCCCCCTCCAGTGGCGTAGCTAGGGTGTTTGACACCCGGTGCGGATAATTTACCAACACTCCCCCCAAAAAGCAAAGCGCGCAGCGACAAAAAAAATGGGTGTGGACATGACATCACATGGGTGGGGGGTAATTGTAATGTAACTGGAACAGTAAGGCAGTGGGCTAATATAGGTAGCCAGAATAGTTTCCCTCAGCATAGGTTAGATAGGTAGGTGCCCCCAGTATAGGTTAGTTAGGTAGGTGCCTCCAATATAGGTAGCCAGTATAGTTGCCACCAGTAAAGGCTAGCAAGGTAGATGCCCCCAATACAGGTTACATAGGTAGCTGCCCCCAGTATAGGTTACATTGGTAGGTGCCTCCAGTATAGGTTAGATAGGTAGCTGCCCCCAGTATAGGTTAGATAGCTAGCAGGGTGAGAGGGCGGGCAGATAGCTAGCCGGGTGGGCAGATAGAAAAAAGGGGGAGGGGGAAGAAGTGGTGCGGTCATGGAAGAATTGGGTGTGGTCATGGACCAGAATGTGGGTGTAGTCATGGGTGGAGACAAATTTGCATGAATGGTGGGACATTAGATTAGGACAGTGGTGGCGAACCTTTTGAAGGCAGAGTGCCCAAACTGCAACCCAAAGTGGCAACAGCAATTTAAACTAAATAAAAACGTTTTAACTCATACATGAACATTATGGAAAATCCAAGTTGAAAATAAACTGTGAAGATAAACAATTTCATCCATCCAACTCCTGAAAAATGTATTTTTTTTTTTTTTTTTTTTTTTTTTTTTTTTTAGAACCTCCCAGTTTTATTTTCTGTTTTAAAAAGTAGCTATTGTCTCATATGATGATGATTCAGCTTTTTCCATAGTCTCGCAGTTAGCAATCATGTGACCCTCAACAAGACAAATTCAGCAATCATGAGGTCCCCCATCAAGACAAAATCAGCAATCATGAGGCCCCTAACAAGACAAATTCAGCAATCATGAGGCCCCCAACATGACAAATTCAGCAATCATGAGGCCCCCAACAAGACAAATTCAGCAATCATGAGGCCCCCAACAAGACAAATTCAGCAATCATGAGGCCCCCAACAAGACAAATTCAGTAACCATGAGGCCCCCAACAAGACAAATTCAGCAGTCATGAGGCACATAAATAAACAGCATTTCACATAAATAGGCAGAATGCCCACTTAATATGGTAGACACCTCTCACCTGGCTTCTGAATTCTCCTCTACTGGCTGCTGTGCCAGGCAATACTGTTTTTGGCTGGATTGGGGATGATGTGTGGGCTGAAAGGCCTGGCGGTGATGCTGTGGCCGGCCTGGCGGTGATGCTGGGCTGTACTTGGCTGGTTGAAGTAAATGTTGGCCTGACTGTTGGTGGTGATGCTATGGCCTTTTTGACAGTGATTCTGGGCTGGTTGGCTGGTGGTGATGCTGGGCTGGCCTGGATAGTTTAGGTAGTGACAGGTGCACCCTAGTTTAGGTAGCACCAGGAGCCTCCCAGCTTAGGTAGTGACAGGACCCCCAAGTTTAGGTAGCGACAGGAGCCCCCCAGTTTAGTTAGTGACAGATACCCCCCAGTTTAGGTAGTGACAGGAGCCCTTAGTGTTTGTAGTGACAGGTGCCCCCCAGTTAAGGTAGTAACAGGTGCCCCCCAGGGTATGTAGTGACAGGAGCCCCCAGTTTAGGTAGTGACAGGGCCCCCCAGTTCAGGTAGTGACAGGTGCCCCCAGTTCAGGTATTGACAGGCGCCCCCCCAGTTCAGTTAGTGACAGGTACCCCCAGTTTAGGTATGACAGGAGCCCCCCAGTGTATGCAGTGACAGGGACCCCCCCCAGTGTAAGTAGTGACAGGAGCCCCTAGTTTAGGTAGTGACAGGGCCCCCCAGTATAGATAGACAGGTCTATAGGTGTCCCCAGTTTAAATAGCCAGATCTATAGGTGTCCTCAGTGGCAGCGGAGAGAGAAGAGAAGCGGTGGGGAAGGGAGGACGTTTCCCCCTCCCCCTTCCCTCACCTTGGGGCTCCCCCTCTCTCGCTCCCCCCTTTAGAATTAAGTGATGCGGCAGGCAGCGCCGCTGTGCCTGCCACTTTTTTTCTCTCTCCGCTGCCACCCCAGGGCGGGCGGGCCAGCCACGTCCGGGTAGCTAGGGGGGGGGGGGGGGGGCAGCAGCTAGCCAGGGGAGTGCGCATGCCCCATTTTGCCCTATGTAGGGACGCCCATGGCATGGTAGGCAGTTATGTAGCCGGGTGGGAGGGTAGGCAGATAGGTAGCTGGGTGGGCAGTTAGGTAGCCGGGTGGGAGGGTAGGCAGTTAGGTAGCCAGGTGGGCAGATAGGTAGCTGGGTGGGCAGTTAGGTAGCCGGGTGGGCAGTTAGGTAGCCAGGTGGGAGGGTAGGCAGATAGGTAGCCGGGTGGGTAGATAGGTAGCCGGGTGGGCAGATAGGTAGCCGGGTGGGAGGGTAGGCAGATAGGTAGCTGGGTGGGTAGATAGGTAGCTGGGTGGGTAGATAGGTAGCTGGGTGGGTAGATAGGTAGCTGGGTGGGTAGATAGGTAGCCGGGTGGGTAGATAGGTAGCCGGGTGGGCAGATAGGTAGCCGGGTGGGAGGGTGGGCAGAAAGGTAGCTGGGTGGGTAGATAGGTAGCCGGGTGGGAGGGTAGGCAGATAGGTAGCCGGGTGGGCAGATAGGTAGCTGGGTGGGTAGATAGGTATCCAGGTGGGCAGATAGGTAGCCGGGTGGGCAGATAGGTAGCCGGGTGGGAGGGTAGGCAGTTAGGTAGCCGGGTGGGCAATTAGGTAGCCGGGTGGGAGGGTAGGCAGAAGGGTAGCCGGGTGGGAGGGTAGGCAGTTAGGTAGCCGGGTGGGCAGTTAGGTAGCCGGGTGGGAGGGTAGGCAGAAGGGTAGCCGGGTGGGAGGGTAGGCAGAAGGGTAGCCGGGTGGGAGGGTAGGCAGTTAGGTAGCCGGGTGGGCAGTTAGGTAGCCGGGTGGGAGGGTAGGCAGAAGGGTAGCCGGGTGGGAGGGTAGGCAGTTAGGTAGCCGGGTGGGAGGGTAGGCAGATAGGTAGCTGGGTGGGTAGATAGGTAGCCGGGTGGGCAGCCAGTTAGGTAGCCGGGTGGGTAGATAGGTAGCCGGGTGGGCAGATAGGTAGCTGGGTGGGTAGATAGGTAGCCGGGTGGGAGGGTAGGCAGTTAGGTAGCCGGGTGGGCAGTTAGGTAGCCGGGTGGGAGGGTAGGCAGAAGGGTAGCCGGGTGGGAGGGTAGGCAGTTAGGTAGCCGGGTGGGCAGTTAGGTAGCCGGGTGGGAGGGTAGGCAGAAGGGTAGCCGGGTGGGAGGGTAGGCAGTTAGGTAGCCGGGTGGGAGGGTAGGCAGATAGGTAGCCGGGTGGGTAGATAGGTAGCCGGGTGGGCAGATAGGTAGCCGGGTGGGAGGGTGGGCAGAAAGGTAGCTGGGTGGGTAGATAGGTAGCCGGGTGGGAGGGTAGGCAGTTAGGTAGCCGGGTGGGCAGATAGGTAGCTGGGTGGGTAGATAGGTATCCAGGTGGGCAGATAGGTAGCCGGGTGGGCAGATAGGTAGCCGGGTGGGAGGGTAGGCAGTTAGGTAGCCGGGTGGGCAATTAGGTAGCCGGGTGGGAGGGTAGGCAGAAGGGTAGCCGGGTGGGAGGGTAGGCAGTTAGGTAGCCGGGTGGGCAGTTAGGTAGCCGGGTGGGAGGGTAGGCAGAAGGGTAGCCGGGTGGGAGGGTAGGCAGTTAGGTAGCCGGGTGGGCAGTTAGGTAGCCGGGTGGGAGGGTAGGCAGAAGGGTAGCCGGGTGGGAGGGTAGGCAGTTAGGTAGCCGGGTGGGAGGGTAGGCAGATAGGTAGCTGGGTGGGTAGATAGGTAGCCGGGTGGGAGGGTAGGCAGAAGGGTAGCCGGGTGGGAGGGTAGGCAGTTAGGTAGCCAGGTGGGCAGTTCGGTAGCCGGGTGGGAGGGTAGGCAGAAGGGTAGCCGGGTGGGAGGGTAGGCAGTTAGGTAGCCGGGTGGGAGGGTAGGCAGATAGGTAGCTGGGTGGGTAGATAGGTAGCCGGGTGGGAGGGTAGGCAGAAGGGTAGCCGGGTGGGAGGGTAGGCAGTTAGGTAGCCGGGTGGGCAGTTAGGTAGCCGGGTGGGAGGGTAGGCAGAAGGGTAGCCGGGTGGGAGGGTAGGCAGTTAGGTAGCCGGGTGGGCAGTTAGGTAGCCGGGTGGGAGGGTAGGCAGAAGGGTAGCCGGGTGGGAGGGTAGGCAGTTAGGTAGCCGGGTGGGAGGGTAGGCAGATAGGTAGCTGGGTGGGTAGATAGGTAGCCGGGTGGGCAGCCAGTTAGGTAGCCGGGTGGGTAGATAGGTAGCCGGGTGGGAGGGTAGGCAGATAGGTAGCTGGGTGGGTAGATAGGTAGCCGGGTGGGAGGGTAGGCAGAAGGGTAGCCGGGTGGGAGGGTAGGCAGTTAGGTAGCCAGGTGGGCAGTTAGGTAGCCGGGTGGGAGGGTAGGCAGAAGGGTAGCCGGGTGGGAGGGTAGGCAGTTAGGTAGCCGGGTGGGAGGGTAGGCAGATAGGTAGCTGGGTGGGTAGATAGGTAGCCGGGTGGGCAGCCAGTTAGGTAGCCGGGTGGGTAGATAGGTAGCCGGGTGGGAGGGTAGGCAGTTAGGTAGCCGGGTGGGCAGTTAGGTAGCCGGGTGGGAGGGTAGGCAGAAGGGTAGCCGGGTGGGAGGGTAGGCAGAAGGGTAGCCGGGTGGGAATGTAGGCAGTTAGATAGCCGGGTGGGCAGTTAGGTAGCCGGGTGGGTAGCCAGTGGGGGCCCCGACTCCTATGCTCCCCCTCACCTGGGTGTCCCCCCTCCAATTACAAGCCGCGGGGATTGCAGCCCGACTGTTTTTTTTTTGTTTTGTTTTGTTTTCCCTTAAAAAAAAACTATTTTCCCCGGGGGGGCCCCCTCCTATCCTCCCCATACCTCACCTCGGAGGGCCCCCCTCCTGTTACGAGCGGCGGGAGAGCGGCGGGTACAGCAAACTTCCGGCGAGGTAAAGCAGAAGATAGAGGTCCAGCTGCCTCCCAGTCGCTGTCTCCTTTGTAATTGCCGCGCACTAAACCAGGAAGCAGTGCGAGCGGCATAGAGGAGACAGCGTAGCCCGGGAGGCAGCTGGACCTCTATCTTCTGCTATACCTCGCCGGAACTTTGCTGTACCCGCCGCTCGTAACAGGAGGGGGGCCCTCCGAGGTGAGGGAGGGGGAGGATAGGAGGCCCCCCCCCCCCCCCCCCCCGGGAAAAATAGTTTTTTTTAAGGGACATAAAAAAAAAAAAAAAAAACAGTCGGGCTGCCCTCCCCGCGGCTCTCCCCTCCAGCGCACCCCTTCTAGGGGCCCCAGGAGGAGGGGAAGTCGGGGCCCACCGATGGGACCGTCGGTGGTTCGGCGGCTCTGTCCGAGCCTGGTGACTGTGTCTGTATATCTACACCCTCCTCTACCTTCAGATTTTGTTATATGCATAGAGGAGATTGTGACACTAGCTTTTGTGTTATGGACAGCAGTCTTAAAAAGAAAATGTATGTGGTCATGGTTATTTGGCGGGGAGATGTTTTGTCTTGTGAAATGCTTGTCAAATATGGAAAAGCAAAGTAAATGGTTAGAAAGAATTATGATGGTTAAAGCCCAGAATTCGTTTTTTTTTCTCCTGATTACTTTCATCAGTCAGTCAGTCAGTCAGTCAGCCAAATCTTACCCTTCCGCTAACTCACTATAGTTGGCTCTCCCTGACCCATGCCATGCCATTTCCTGCCACCTTTTGCAGGACATAATGAGGTGTCACTTCGTATACTGGGCTCTCCCATTTATTATGTAGGCTTCATTCTGGAGAATGCATCAGAGAAGAGTCACACCATCATCTGATGGCCACCACAGATCATCCAGGTAGACTTCTATTACCACTGGAGTTCCAGGTAAATGTAAGAAACAAGAGATGAGGTTTGGCAGCAACTATAAAAATAGCATTACTTCTAAAGGCCGTTGTCCTTTAAGTAGCATTCATCGTGCTGTCATCCAACTCGTTTGTTTCAACATTGTGCTTCTGATGAACAAAGTGGTGTGTCAGAACCTCTATTCATCTATTTCAGAGTCTATAACTAAAACTACAGTATAACTAGCTCTGAGGAATCACTCTGGTATGCTTTTATAGTGTTCTTGCTGGAAATTCTGTGACATAATTGATAATTATTGCTCACTTTCATTAATAAGACTGAGTAAGGTTGCTGACAATATTATAAGGCTTCTGTACTCCTGTTCTCTGGTCACCCATTACAGAAATCTACTTCATAACTACTGCTATGTATCATTGTGTCTTCTGTCACCAAGTGACTCAGTGTTCCCGTCCTCCCATCCTAATGCTGGCCAGGTCTACATTACACTCTGCAGAAATGTCACCACTTGTTCTTTTCGACAGTCTTCAAATGTGGAGGCAGATATTTTTTTGGTTAGTCATATTACCACATTCATACACCGTATCCTGCAATACACCTTATATTCTCAGATCTCCTGTGTCCTGGGTAGTGGAGGTTTGTAAAGCCATTATTTCCTGACAGGGCAAGTGTTTTGTAGTGACAGTAAATGCCACAAGCATATCTGATTATTCTGGCCAGCACAGTCCAATTTGTTTGACTGAATGTGCCCATACATCACTCGACTTGGCGGCCGATCGACCAACCAATTCGATAATTATAATCAAACCAGCAGCAGTGTCTACAGGGCAGAGGACTCAAATGGCTGCAAAAGACAGGCGAGTAGATTCAGACCAGTAGGGGAAAACGTGAGACCCATGATCTCTGCGCCGCGTAGCGCCTGGTTTGGATGCCACCCTAGACTGTAATTACAGAAATGGCAGTGCTGGGGGAAAACACTGTAACTTGGGTGCCAGCAATGGACAGACCCCGAATTGCGCCACCCAGTGGGAGGCTATGTAATCAGTAGGGGAATATATTTGTTATAGTCCCCTACATTGCCATGAGCAGGTAGAGATGCCTCTTGGTTTCTCCCCACACCCAGCACAACATCGCCAGAAATATACACACGCAGGAAAACTGCCTAGTGAGAACAGACACTGTCCGCTCCCATAGGCTTGCAATAGC
The DNA here is from genome assembly GCF_040937935.1 of Hyperolius riggenbachi. NCBI lineage: Eukaryota > Metazoa > Chordata > Amphibia > Anura > Hyperoliidae > Hyperolius > Hyperolius riggenbachi. Next base: position 339,204,378 of record NC_090648.1, on the reverse strand, counting down.
ACCATTGGCATCTGCAGCGACTGGGTTGTGTGGAAAAATTGTGCATGTTGGGAATGTGTGCTCCGCTCCCCCTCCACTATTTTAAGTGGCAAGTGTACAGGGGTCCTCTGTTTTCATGTGCACTTCAGCCCCAATAAATCATAGCGTTTATGAGCCTAGTGAGAATATCTCTGTACCTTCAGTTATGTTGTATGTGGGTTTCTGCAGTCGATGAGCGAACGTCAAATACAGGCTTCCTGTTCCCTGGCTTCATGGGGTTACTCCTAGCAGACTTCAACGGTCATCCAAAAAAAGGTTAATTTGCCTCAGCTGTAAAATTTCTCCTTTACACGTTTTCCAGGCTTCAACACTTGTACTACAGCATAATCCGAATCAGAAACTTTATTTCGCCAAGCACGACTGGGTCGTGCCCGGAATTGGGCTTGGCACGTACAGGGTCTGCACATTTGTATGATGAAAATTCAGGCACACCCCATGCTGATGTCAGTCCGTAGCATTTGCACCACTGCAGACATCAGAATCAAGTCACATGGGGCAAGAAAGCTAGGTTAACCCTGATTAAATAACTTTTCTATCGAGTCTTCTCATTGGAGTGGTTTTTCACACCTTATCAATAGGATGCTAAGCCTCCAGCAAGCAAGAAGGTTATCAAAATAATTTGTCCCAAAATAGGGTAGATTTTATGACTGCTCTTATCTTGCGAGAAAGGCCATAACGGGAGGTGTGTTTATATTAGGTCTGGGGGCCCCACAATGATAATTTTGCTTGGGGGCCCGTGTCGCTGAAGTTACACCCATGTCTCCTGCCAAATTTAATGAATTGACACTTTCTTTATGAATAATCCTATTATACACAGTCTGAGGAGGAATATTTACAAAGTTAAACTGTGTTCAACAAGTACTGTACTCAGGGCCGGCCTTAGGTTTCACAGCGCCCTGAGCGCACACACACACACACACACACACACACACACACACACACACACACACACACACACACACACACACACACACACACACACACACACACACACACACACACACACACACACACACACACTTTTTTTTTTCCTGAGTTACCTCATAGGACAGTGATTTCCAACCTTTTTGAAGTCGTGACAAATGCTCAGATGTCCGTGATACATCACATATGTATAATAGAAAAATACTACTAATGATCACAAAATGGATGGAAAGAGTGCATTATCCTAAATAAACTTAAAAATGAACGCTAGAACCTTTCAGGAATCAGTGGGACAGCTAACCCCCTCCCCCCCCAAATGGAATGATAGCACAGCACCGACAATTTTCACCACGCGTTATAGCCGCTGTGCGCATCCCCCTCCCCCCAAAAAATGCTGTCTGACTCAGTATAGGTAGGTAGCCAGGTATAGGTGCCCCCAGTATAGGATCTCATGTGTAGGTGCCCTCAATATAGGTATCAAAGCATAGGTGCCCCTAGTATAAGAAGTCAGTTGTAGGTCTCCACCATAGGTAGCCAGGCGTAGGTGCCTCCAGTATAGGTAGCCAGGTGTTGGTGCCCTCAGTATAGGTAGCCAGGAGTCGGTGCCCTCCCTCAGTATAGGTAGCCAGCTATATGTGCCCCCAGTGTAGGAAGTCAGGAGTAGGTGCCCTCAGTATAGGTAGCCAGGAGGAGGTGGCCTCCCTCAGTATAGGTAGCCAGCTATAGGTGGCCCCAGTACAGGAAGTCAGGTGTAGGTGCCCTCCCTCAGTATAGGTAGCCAGGAGTAGGTGCCCTCCCTCAGTATAGGTAGCCAGGAGTAGGTGCCCTCCCTCAGTATAGGTAGCCAGCTATAGGTGGCCCCAGTACAGGAAGTAAGGTGTAGGTGCCCTCAGTATAATTAGCCAGCTATAGATGCCCCTTGGAAGCCTGCGCCCTGAGCGACCGCTCCGGTCGCTCAGGTCAAAGTCCGGCTATGACAGTACTTTTTTTATTCCTAGGATTCTACTGCTTGCTTGGCTTTAATTTAATCTTAATTTCCATGCTATTTATTCAGTCTGTGTTGGATGTTTTTATTTGTCATTCAGCCTCTGGTATCTCATTAGCCTTTATATGATATTTCCCTCTTTCTCCAGAGAAACAGAGTATGGATGCGAGTGTCGTTTGTGATGTAACCCATAAAAAGGCACTTTGATTAGTGCGTCAAGCTACAAAGCTGTTTCTATTTTCAGCAGGTACTTTTAATATCTCTCGGAAATAGAATGAGCTATTATAATGCAACAGTTAAGAGTGCAATAAAGAGAACTGACTGTAAACACGGTGATTTGTATTAATGCAGTCTCTCTCCATAACAGAGAAATTATTAGCATGACACTTCATGATTATCAGAAACACAATGAGGGGCGAGCTAGAATATGCAATATTTGTCATCAGATTTGTTATCAGATTTTGTTCAAGGCCCCTTTTACAATTGCCTTATAAGGCCTCTTTCAAATCTGTTGCGCTGAGAAACGTGTAAAAGCGTGTGTTAAAAAAACTCAAAATTTTTTTAAAACCAGTTTTTCTTATTGTAGCAGTTGTCAAGTTGTTTTCATATGCATTTTTTTCCAATATGGGGTAAAAAAAAAAGCACGCACTTCTACGCGCTTGTATGCGCTTCTATGCACTAAAAAAGCGCACCCATTCACTTGCATTGATGTGCGCTTTACAGCTCCAAGCACAGAAATGCTGGCAACACTACATTTTTGTAACGCTGCTCAGCGCAGTGCATCGATGTGAACCAGGCACATTTAATTACATGGGAAAATCAATACCTTGCTGAATGCGCTGTGAAAAGCGCACAGAAACGTCCCTGATATGAACGAGGCCTAAGTGTGCGTTGCATTAACCTGTTTTTCCGCAGGGTAACGCAACAACAATGTAATGCAATGGGGCCCAGCACACTAAATGCATCGTTATGGAAGTTCCCGGTCAGCCTCCGACCCGCCACAAAGTCCACAGTGGATTTCCGCAGGGATGCAGCGGTGGCAGAATGAATGTAAGTCAAAGAGCGACACAGAAAATTTTAATATGTTGGTGGCAGCGCACATTTATGGAACATCGTTATTAGGACGAGAAAACCGTGGAATCCCAGTGATGTACTTCCTGTCCAGCAGGAAATAAGCCATTGGATGGGGTGCGGCACTATGCATATGACCGTGTCAGTGGAGTCTGCTGTAGGGACATGGGAATCTGGTTTTTGTTTGCCATGGGGGCGGAGTATCGGAACCACAAAGTTATGGACAGGTGTAAAACCGGCATTAATGTAACCTCTAATCAAAATAAAGACTAAAATGAACTCAAATTGGGTGGCCTGTCTGTTTAGCACTTTTTTTTTTTAATCTACTCCTGCAGTTCAAAGTCCTATTGTTATTAGTAATCTGATTTACTGACCTACGTGTATGATGTACAGGCAGGTGAGGGTTAGGCCCCTTTTAGCACGGGAGGCTGAACTGTGCACTTGTTGGACAGTTTAGCCTCCTGGCTGCCTGCCTGAAACACCTTTCTTCTGCAGTTTCATGAAGTTGAATGTCAACATTTGTAACTCCACGCGTTATCCTTTAAGACCCAACAGTGTTATCTGGTGACGGAAAACTGGGACATGTCTCGACTGAGTGAATGATTGAGAAGGAATGGGGATGGTAAAAAAGTGATGTTAATGATCCTGGGATGCAGCGCAGGGGGTTTGGGGAGTGGAGGAGTCAGGACAGTACTAATTACAATCAGCTGCTATCTGGAAATGCGTACATCTGTCATAAGTTGGGTTGATAGAAGCTTTAGAGTATAAAGATAAACCCTATAACCAGAGTTATCACTGTAAACCACTTTACATAGTTGGCTTTTCAGAAATATATGCTGCAGAACTGAAAGTAAAAATGGAAGAGAAGTGGGATGGGAACCAGAGCAGCCCGTCTTAACTAAGCCAAGAGTAACTTTAAAGAGATTAACAGAGGCGCTCAAACCTACTGCTTGACCCACTGAGTTGTGCTCCCATTTTTGCCTGAGGAAGCGGGGTCACGCCCGCGAAACGCGTTGCATTTGTGGAGTTGAATAAATTATTTGTCAATTCTGTTTTATTGAGACTCGAGTGAGTTTTCTTTTTTGTAAGAGGGAGGTAAGTCCACCCTAACATCCCCCTCTGCTTTTAAACGTTTTTTAAAACGTTTTACTCTACTCTGGCGCCTCTGTATACCGAGCTTTTGCTGATCTTCTAGTCCACCCTGGGTGGAGGGGTGCATCCCCATCTACTATCTACAGAGAGCGACTTCTTAACCTGAGTGGGGTCAGGTCCTAATGCTCCCCACCTGCATTTAAAGTGGTTGCCTATGGGTAACCCGTGTTTGTGAGTATATAACATAAAATTGTATTGAACTCTTCATTTTACCTAACAATACTGCACCATATTGGGCTCTCGATTTTCTTCTTGTTTTTAAGCATTTAAAGAGATTAGATTCATGCTAGCATCTTAAAAATATGAAATTGCAATGTATGTAACACCATATCGTCTTTACCACTTGTTTGACTGCAATGTGAGAAAACTTTTGAGAGAAGTCAAATTTCCCAGAAAACAAGGGAAATGATCCGTGACAGTTCAAGGTGCATTTTGGTCCATTTCCTGTATGTTGGGCCAGCAGGATGCTTTCCATACATTTACGAACATTTGGTACAGAAAACGCTGTTACAGTTTGTTACGATTTCTGAACTGTAACAGACTTTCATACAAGTGTATTACAGTACATTAGAACAAGAAATGACAAAAATAGGCTGAATGCAGTATCTGCCATATGTGACGCCATGTGAATGTCTGTGTCATAGAAAGTTATTGTAGCATTTCTACTTGGGGTTGTCCAACATTCTCCCAGCAATTGCTGTGAAGCTCTGCTAAGGGACTGATAACGTAGCTTAGGAAGTGGAAAAATGAAGGTGCTTTTACGCTAGTGCACTTCGGTAGCACTGTGATTTGGAACAATTGTACCATACCACAGCCGTAAAGTAATTTTGCGCGTTATAGCTGTAGTGCGATCAGAAAAAAGCTACACGCAACTTCCAGTGCACTTCCTGGAGTTGCAAGGAAACGCATTGCAGCTTTGTATGTTACTTCTGTAGCACCCGGAGCACTTCCATCTCATTGTATCGCACCGCAGGAAGTGTCATGTTTCACTGACTTTAATGGTCACTGCGATGAGCTCCGCTGTAGAGGGGGAGAATGACGTGACTTGAAGCGGTAAAATTTAAAAGGGGTCTAAAGAACACCTGATGTGAAAGGGGATGTGGAGGTATATTTCCTTTTGAACAATGCCCATTGCCTGGCAGTCCTGCTTAAGTTCTGCCTCTAATACTTTTAGCCATAGACTCTGATCAAGCCTGCAGATCAGATGTTTGAGGTCTGACTGGATTAGCTGCATGCTTGTGTGCAGTTGCCACTACTGCACCCAAGGATATCATCAGGACAGCCACGCAACTGGTACTGTTTAAAAGGATATAAACATGACAGCCTCTATATCCCTCTCACTTCAGGTGGTCTTTAAAACCAGTATCAGCTTTTTCAAGAAAGTATCACTATTTGCATATTGCATTAGCTTATATATCTGGAACCAATCGCTTTTGAGGTGCAATTTTCATTGAAGTCTTCAGATAACTATTTTTTTTGTAATCCTCCTTAGTTGCTATAGCCCAGCTTTGTGCCATATGTAAGTAAATGACTTCCCACTTATGTTTAATGGTTCCAAGAACCTGTAAACGTTGAAAGAAATCTGTCCAGGGCTTGCAAGGAAACTCACAGGTTAGGCTCTGTTTTAAGTTAATAATAACCTGTTGGCTTGAATACTGACCTATATTTCAGTGTGTAACACTTAGCAGGGCTGACAGATCCTTGCAGACTGAGGGAAAATATGAGCATGGGCCACAGCAACAAATGAGATGCCAACTGTTATTTATTACTGCACGTCTGAAGATATGAATCTGATTGCTCTCGCTGTGGGCAGTCTCCATCTTTCCTCATACACGAGGCTCACATTTTCTATATAAAGAATTATGGCAGAAGTGCTGTTTTATGTGTCTGAAAAGGAATGTCGCCTTTATTCAATAAAAAGTTGTTAATAGAATACAGTGGCATGAACTGAGCAATAAGAAATTCTGATTGGTTGCTAGGGACCGTTGTGCTTTTTGCTAATTGCTCATCATTCTAACGGTGTATAATCCCTTTAATTAAAGTGTTAACTGTTGAAATTATTAATGATCCTACAAGCTGTAGCATTTCCACTATCTTATAAATCTTTCAGGATATCTTTGCTAATTACTGCACAGTTGTATACTCCCATGCCAAACGATTGCTTATTACTGTACTACAATTAAAACCCTGCTTTTCAGGCCTATAAAAAGGTGTTGGCTGCAAGCTAGGCTCAGATATCAGATTAGAGGAGGATCGCTAGAAGTTATGGGCCTTTCTTGGCAGCAGCTTTGTACATAGAAGATAATTGCTGCCAAAATGCTCCATGGGGAGACAGAGAGGTCAGTGTGACAGCAGCACTTGCCACCTGAGGACATTGTCAGTTCCAGTATACGTCTCCCTAATATAGGATGGCACCCCAGAGCTGATGAACATCCTAACCTGAAGAGACAGGTCGGCTTTCTTAGAAATGGGTTTCTCAAAAGGCATTCTAAGTTTTGAAATGAAACAATTCAGCTGTAGCCTATAAAAAAAATGTCTAATCATGTGTGGGATTACCTTATCTTCCCATCATTAAATCATATAGGTCTGCTAATTGGCTAAATCTGAAACATAGATTTCTCATCACCATAAATCTGCAATGGCGTGCACTACAGTGATTCAATCAGTTGATTGGAGACAATGATTTTGCGCATCTCGTGCTCAGCAGGCATCCACAGGAAGATTAAGATGTTATTAGCAGATATATGATTACTTGAGTGAACAGAATAAGGGATGCCTGCAATGATTTCATTTATAGATGTTCTACGTGTCATCAGAGAAGCCAGCCTGCTAGATCAGGGTTTTATAGCTCTGCTTCCACTTTCTAATTGTTCTCTGGAGATGCTGAGGCAATTTATCCAGACAGGTCTGAAGAAAGCTGGTGTATGAGAGTTGCTTAGATCAGCCAATCAGATTTCAGATAAAAATGAAATTCTGAATAGTTTTCCTGGGCGACCGCCTTATTCTTGATGAATGAGACCATATGAGGCACATTTTCTCTGTGTTCTATTCTCATTGCTCATATTTTGTTTTAAGTCAGTGCCCATCTGAATATTTTTATGCATTTGACCATTTGTATTTATATAATTCTACTATTGTCTGGGACTGGGTGATTGCACAAAGAAGAAATTGGAGAAGAGTATTTTGAAAGTAATTTGTTGGGAGATGATATATCAGAATATTTGGTTAATTTGCTTTTTTTAATGCGTTTTTTAATGTTGTTAAAGAGAACCTGAACTGATAAGGTCATACACCGGTCATACTTACCTCCTGTGTAGTCTACTCCTCGATCTTTCTCCTTTCCTGCGTCCCATTTGTGCACTGTGATCAGTGGAATTCTCCGTCTTCCATTTTAAAAATGGCCATTACCTCCTAACATGTTCCTGGTCAGCACACAGTTTAAACTGTTATATTGCCCACTTGAGCCATAGGGAAACATGGACATTACGTTGCACATTCAGTTGTAACTGACAGCTGCTGATATATAACTGACAGCAACTAGTATATTTCAGTTCTGACAAAATATTGTCAGAATTTGAAGGGATCACTGTAAGAAGAAAATGGTGAGCCTCTGAGAGGAACAGACAGTGAGCTTAGTATGTAATATTAATTTGCAGCTACGTCATGTGTTTGTTTTTAAATTTTCCTCGCTTCAGGTTCCCTTTAGGCTACTTTCACAGTGGGACGTTGCGTTTTGATGCGACGTTAAAGTCTCAATGCAAACTAAGTAACGTTCCAAAAACTCACAACTCAACTTAATGCCCCGTTATTGTCGCATACAGTAGAGCATTAAGGCAATGAAAAGTATGCTTCCAAGTCATTACTGAGCACGTGCAAACAGTTCAATGCAGTTAATAACATGTATAACGCACAGCATGCAGCACTTTCGAATAATGCTACACGTTACACACAAACGCAACGTGTGCACTGTGAATGTTGCACAGACATAGTATTGCTGTACGTTAGTCCACGTTAAAACCTTTTCTTACGTGCGACTTTAACGTCGCACTGTGAAAGAGGACTTACAGAGGAACTTTCCAGGGAAAAAAAAAGGGGGGGGGGGGGATAAATCTGTAGATTGCAAAGTGAGAAGTTATATGGAAGAGAGATGAAGAAATGATCGTTATTAACCATGTAATTAGTTCATGTTGTTTGATCCACGATCAGCCTGCACATAAGCATCTACTTATGGCAGACAAGAAAAACACTAAACAGCAACAACTGCCACGATCTATGACACACCTACTAACATTGCAATAGGCAAAAGGTTGTGTTTTTTTATAGTTCTACATATGCACAGAGGGAGATACTGGTTGCTTGGCAGTTGGAAACCGCTGTTATTTTCTACAATGCAACAAGGTTCACAGATCAGAAACGGTCATGACATCACACTGTGGGAAGTGTTTCACCACAATATCAGCCACACATCCCCCCCCCTCCCCCGATGCTCTAAGGTAACGGTTTCTCATGTGAGAGAGGGGGTATTAGATACTGATTAGGATAAAGTGCAATCTTTGGGGACACAGTTGTATAATTAAGTGAAGGATTTGTTAAAGCAATCACGTAGATTATAAGTAGAGGGGTATTCAAAGAACTCTGTTTTATAGATTAAAAGCCTAACCTGAAAATTAACCTCCCTGGCGTTCTATTAAGATCGCCAGGGCGGCTGCGGGAGGGGTTTTTTTAAATAAAAAAAAAACTGTTTCATGCAGCCAACTGAAAGTTGGCTGCATGAAAGCCCACTAGAGGGCGCTCTGGAAGCGTCATTCTGATCGCCTCCGGCGACCAGAATAAACAAGGAAGGCCGCAATGAGCAGCCTTCCTTGTTTTTCTTACATCGTCGCCATAGCGACGAGCGGAGTGACGTCATGGACGTCAGCCGACGTCCTGACGTCAGCCGCCTCCGATCCAGCCCTTAGCGCTGGCCGGAACTTTTGTTCCGGCTGCGCAGGGCTCGGGCGGCTGGGGGGGACCCTCTTTCGCCGCTGCTCGCGGCGGATCGCTGCAGGGCAGCGGCGATCAGGCAGCACACGCGGCTGGCAAAGTGCCGGCTGCGTGTGCTGCTTTTTATTTCGCAAATATCGGCCCAGCAGGGCCTGAGCGGCGACCTCCGGCGGTGATGGACGTATATATTCGTCCATACCGCTGAGGAGGTTAACAATTGATTTATTGTGTTTAGAAACTGCCAATGAGGTTCAAATAATCCCTGCCTTTATACAAATTTCATGCAAATTGTCTGCGTCTTAAAATTGGGCCAACCAAATGCACTTGTCGCTTTTGATTGGTCCAACTCCAAGGTACATACAATTTCCATGATGTACGCTTGAAAACTAGCATTATTGGCATCTACTTGACCATCTGTAATTTTTTGTACATTTTTTTTCTTTTTTTTTTTTTTACAAAGCACAAGGATAAGAAAAAAATGTGATCAATACTAAACCAAACCTAACATGCAATTGACTGCAAATTCTCATAGGTGCTTTTATTATGGACTTTAAAACCAGTAATGCAACATAAAAAATATTGCCGTAAATTTGCCCAAATATACTCTGCATGAGAAAGGAATTGGTCTATCACAAGTTTGGGACAGTATAGCATTGAGTAATTCAAGTACCTTCATGGTGGTGGTTGGCTTGCCATAAGTCTGGGTTTTACTCAAGCAATGTTCTTGTGTTAGGGCTAGTTCACACTTAATTTAAAAACGTATCCGTAGCTACGTTTTTTGTCCCGGACGAAAAACGTAGCCACGGATACCAATGTTAAAAATAGGAACAGCACACACTCAAGTTAAAAACGTATCCGCGTGCGATCCGCGGAATACGTTTTTAAACCCGGAACGCTGAGTCCGGACTTGCAGCATTTTTCACGGACCCGTATACACGTACGGGTAGTGAAAATCAATGGGGAAACGGGCCTCCCTCTTCACTGACATTTTGGGACACTGGAAACGGATCAGTTTCCAGTGTCCCATGGTGAAGGAGGGGGCCGCCATGCTGAAGGGGGTAGCAGCCAGGACGGGGGGCTGCGGGCAAAGCGGCGGCCAGGGGGGGTCACATCCACCCCCCCCCCTTGCTCACCTGGGTGCCCCCCTCCCCGCTCCCCCTCCAGCTCGCATATAATGTAATAATTTGTACCTAATGAAGTTCGGCGAGCCGGGCACTTCCGCCCACACCGCTCGCCGTCACTTCCTGCGATGCCGCCCACTGAAATACAGAGGGCGACATTGCAGGAAGTGACGGCGAGCGGTGTGGGCGGAAGTGCCCGGCTCGCCGAACTTCATTAGGTACAAATTATTACATTATATGCGAGCTGGAGGGGGAGCGGGGACGGGGGGCACCCAGGTGAGCAAGGGGGGGGGGGGATGTGACCCCCCTGGCCGCCGCTTTGCCCGCAGCCCCCCGTCCTGGCTGCTACCCCCTCTAGCAAAAAAAAAAACAAAAAACGCAAGCGGATCCAAAACGTGTGCTGCAAAAAAGGCAGCACGGATCCGTTTGCGTTCCGGGTTTTGAAAATCGGAGCCCGGACCGCGGATGCGTCCCGCACCCGGAGCTAGTGTGGCCCAGGCCTTAATGAGTTCTAGTAAGTGTGTTAATGAGTTATGTTCATCAGTTATGTTGTTGTACATGTGATCTTGTAAGTAAACTTGAAGATGAAGTTGAAGGAATGTGGCAATGTTTTATTTCATTTTTTTCCCTTCAGCCATGCTCATTTTATTTCATGTTCAGTAACTACTAGCCATGTGGTATACAGATGAATTGATTACGGTACCCAAAGTAACCTTGTCTCTTTTTTCCTTTTTATCTTTCTAGTAATGCACAGAAATCCTTTTGGGATGGAAATCTGCTGTCGGAAGGGGTCGCGCAGTCCGCTCCAGGAACTCTACAATCCGACACAGGTAAGGGAGTGTATGCACATTCTGCTTTATATGATGTAAAGCATTTGCCTTATTCACGTTCACTTTTTTTTCACTTTTTTTAAGTTTTGTTGCATTTATTTTAGGAATATAATTGAATGAATATATTTTACCTATATAATTGTAGAAGGCCTAAATGCTAAGTATAAGGATCCTTATTTGTTGCCTGTATTTCTATTTAGCTGACATATTATGCAGTGCATTATTATAAAGGATGCATAGGACTCTCTATATCTGTCCTTGTCTTTTAAAAGAGGTGTCTCTACTAATTTATAGCATCATTTCGGTAATTATGGAGAAGCCAAACAATGTATTGCGTAATGTTAAACATTGGTAGATGGAAAAGTGTGTTGTAAGGTGCTTACTACAGCTTTAACTGCTTAGAAAAGTTAAATACTGTATAACAGAGATAATCTTTTGATCCAATAGATCTGCTGCTTCCCCCTCTACTCGCATCCCATTCTGCTGTCAGTAGAGCAGGCGGAGCTGGGGAAGAGATGGGGCGAGGGGAGGGAAATGTGGGTGCCAATAGAGCCAAATATCCACCTTCTTTTTTATGTTTCAAACTATTAACTTATTGTACCTTTGTGAAGGAATGATGGAGACTGGGCTTTACTCTTCCCATTGTACTTGTATATCTTTTTCATGCACATTTATTATTAGAAAAAAAAATATGGAATGTTCTGCCTAACTTATTTGCGTGAAACAATCCAACCCCCCAAAACACCCCCCCCCCCACCCCCCCCCACCCCGATTTTTTTTTCTTACTCCAATACTCTCTCCCTTCCGCAAGGTACACAAATGTAGGTAAGGCTTTCATTTACAGATAAGGAGAGCCTGCTGTCTTACTGCTTACATGAAGAGAGATGTGGACATTTTTAAGCCTTTGAGTAGAAATGAACTCTTTATTAATCTGTTTTTAAGGCTAGATACGGAGCCTATTCTGCTTTTTAATGGTTTAGGCTGGATTTGACAAGGTCCGAGCCCAGGGGATAATTATCAGATTTCCTTTTGTACATTGCATCAGTGTGCATCATAAACTCCACCCATTTGGAAAATAAACATGTGCAGTGAAAGTCATGATGGCGGTGTTTAGTAGTGTCATTCCTCATGCTGCTGGCACCTGGGTAGCTGAATTGGGGTTACATGATGTTGAAAACTTCTGCTTACCTGACTCGCCAATGAGAGAGTGAGACCATCTCCTGCTCACTCACTGGAAAAACAGCATGAATGGTGTCTGAGGGTCGAGCTCTTCAGCAGCTCCTGTAAATATAAACTGAGCATTACTGTAGAGTCTGAGTTTAGTTCTGGTGTAATTACAATTTCATTGTAGTAGACCTGTTTTTTCTGTGTGTTTGAAGACCAGTGGAGAAGGTCTGTGATAAATAAAATAGTATGTCATTCACTCTCATCCATTAACACTCACTTAGCAGAGTCTCAATTCATAGGATCACTGTTGCAGTCATTAGACAGACAGAGCCCTGGAGACATGCCTTGCATATGTTCTCAGTAGAAAATGTGTGCTCTGCAGCTGATGGGAATGCCCTCTGCCATTGTCTGAGCTTCTTGTCTCAATAGTTTCTCTAAACAATACTGTGGGCTCTTTGTCTTCTCATGCTGGGAATACACGGTTCGTTTTTGCCTTCGTTTAAACCTTCGTTTCGATTGTGCCTTTTGTCCTTTTCGATCCCAAAATAATCGGTCATACGGTTAATATCACCACCCACGGTTTCGTTTTTTTTTCGATTCTGATGGTTTCGTTTTTCCAATGATCGAAGGCTGCAAAGAAACGAAACGAAAATCCCTTTTTACAGGGACGGACTAGCATAAACGAATATATAATCGATCTGAACAGCCATCAAGCCTACCAATGGCTCGATTAGATGGATAAAGAGAGATAATATCAAACATGTTCGATCACTAGTCGTTCGTTTTTGGGGTCTATTAATCGAAACTATAATGAGATTATGACTATTTTCACATACGTTTTCAACACTCGATTCGTTTACCGAACGAATCGAAGGTTTAAACGAAGGCAAAAACGAACCGTGTATTCCCAGCATTAGACATACTTCACATATTGACCTAGTTCAACAAGATCACATGGGACTTTATTTTTATTGTTCGAGAGATGCTAGAATGCAACGTGTCAAGCCTTGTATTCAAATCTGTCTGTGTGCAGGAATTGTACAGTAACCTGGGATTCCAGAAATGTGTGCTGGTACTGCATGAGGCATATTGACCCATAGAAGGCATACACGTGACAAATAGACTTTAACAAAAGAGATGGTTTTCATGAAATGAGGCTTATGTGGTAATGGTGGAGATCTTTAAAGTTTACCTCCATCACAGAACAGGTACGGAACAGTTCTCAGCATGGTCTGTAATCTATGATAGTATTACATGGAATCCCTTTCATTCGATTCTGCTCCTGTTGTCCAAAAACTGCTGTACACTAAAAACCTGATGCTGTTCCAGAAGATTTGCAAGGCAACTGGTATCATTAAAAAAAAAAAAAAAAAAGAATATGGCACCCTCCATATACTTCTCCCTTTGGGTTCCCTTTAAGATCAAGGCAGATTAAAAAAAGGTGTGCACCCTTACAGGCCCACTTTCGCTAGAACTGTCTGTCAGCATTTTTCGACGCAAGAAAAATGCATTAGAACTGACAGCCATGTTAAAATCAATAGGTCCTTTCCATCTAATATGTTTTTCTTTCACCTGAGCAGAAAACCCACTGACAACACAATGCTTATTCCCGTTCATGCAATAAATTACATCAGGTGGCTGTGGAATACTTAAACCATTTTTTTTGTGTCCTGTGTAAATGCTTTTGGTGTCGTGAAGGCGCCACACAAAAAGATGAGCCTGAAACCACACACCAGCAATTGGAAACGGGACCTTCTGGAGAGAGTGAACAGAGAATTCAGACTGAGTTTTGGAATTTGGTCTGTTTGCGAAATGAATTTATAAAGTACAGAAAATTCTCACATATTGAGATCTCCAAACTAATATCTGAATGACAAATAGTCTGGAAACTCACAGTGGAAACCTATTGCTTTATAAATTTGCTTTGATCCAAATAGGAAAGTCCGTTGAATACCCTTTGAATTTGTAGCCAAAGCAATCTGCAGTTTTATATATCTGCCCCTAAGTGCAAAATCCATGAGGTCTTACTATATGACTGCATTTTTTTTAAAGGGACTCTGTAACAAAAATGTCATTGTGTTTTCTACCATCCTACAGGTTCCTAAACCTATTATAATGTGCTCTGGCTTACTGCAGCACTTTATACTATCACCATCTCTGTAATAAATCAGCTTATCTTTCCCCTGTCGGACTTGTCATCCTGTGTCTGGAAGGCTGCCAACTCTTCAGTGTGATCTGCTATGCATACCCCCTCTATGCACACTCCCCTGTGTGTGTGTGTTATTTACATTAGCCAGCTTTTCTCTGCTCTCATCTTTTACAAGCTGGATAAATCCTCTGTTCACACACTGATGAGTCACATACTGCAGGATTACATACTGCAGAATTACAGACAACCAGGCAGAGCTGTCTGCAAGAGTAAACAAACAATCAGCTTGTAACTCTTCAGTGAGCTGAAGGGGGAAAGAAACACAAATGATCTCTTAAGAGTCAAAAGGAAAGCTGTATACAGCCTGCTTTTGTATGGATGTATTTTCTATGTGTGGACATACTGTACATCAACCTACTTCCTGTTTTGGTGGCCATGTTGTTTGTTTACAAACAAACTTTTTAAAACTGTTTTTGACTACTTTTAATGCGGCGGGGAGCGGCAAAATTGTGACAGAGGGTAATAGATGTCCCCTAACGCACTGGCATGTATACTTTTGTGCGATTTTAACAATACAGATTCTCTTTAATGTCTCTCATGCCCTATCCACTGTATTATGTCTACATACTGTAAATAGTCCACAGCCATCACTGCTGCAAGACAGCATGTAATAGGAGTGAATTATGGGATGAGTCAAGTGTGTGGCAGTGCAGAGCACAGAGGCTCCAATTTATTGTCCATTATGGCAATCCTTCATACTCGTGATGTTCTATTTGTTAGGTACATCCATATTTCCTGTATTTTACACTCTACTTCCATTACATTATGTAATATTCATTTTTCATAAATTTGAGTACGGAGTTTGTGCAGATCTGTGTATCAGGGTAATAGATCTGTCCAAGTGCATTGTCTAAATTATTTAAATTGGCTTATAAAAAGTAAACCTGACATTTTACAGCTTGTTACATGTACCATTCCTTCCATTTGTTCTGTATGAAAATATATTCTATCACAGTGATTGCAGATGCATGATGTACTGTAGCGTTTCAGTAACCAGGGCACCAGGTGCAGTGCCAGATGATGAGCAAGCTTCAGTACTACTATAATTACATGGTGGTACATTATTTCTGAGCTCACATCTCCCACATGTTAAGGCTTGATAGATGCTAATCTATGCAATGAATGCACAATATGGCAGTAAAGCTACCTCTGGACATTTTCATTTAAATTTAAATCTGAGGTGAAAATAAACTGATGAGAAAAACAATTGTATCTATCCTCCTTCTCCTAAAAAAAATCACTTTTTAAGATATCCCACAATTGTATTTTATATTTAAATCTAGCATGGCTATAGCGAGTTAGACAGCCCTGCCCTATTAGGATGATGAAAATTCCTCTTTTCTGGGTGAGGGCTATGTAATCTCTGTACCAAAATGTCAGCCCTTATCATCATGGCCTGTCTTTTTGTCTGTACTACCCTGACCCTAATCTTCACCCCAGCCTAACAATAATTTCTACTCCAACCCGAACTTTAAACCTGTAACCATTTCTTAACACTAACCTATGATAAATGCTTTTATTTATTTTAAACATCTAACACGGTTAACCTTAACTGTAGTCTAACAGTTACACAAACTCACCTTAAACCTGGTCTGACTTCTTGAAAAAAGATGGTGTTGGTGTATGGTGTTGATACAGAGCTGATGCAATTTGACAAAACATTTTGAAATGCTCTACCCCTTTATGAAGGATGTGGTTTATGGAGTACCCTCTACTGTGAATAACACCATCCCAAGTACTCACCGTTTTACTATGGCCTACCACCCCTCACTGGTGCTCTAAACCCGCAGCAGAACTCTGGTCCCCTACCTTTCATGTCCCTACCTCTCCCTCTAGATTGTAAGCCTTTCGGGCAGGGTCCTCCTCCTTTTGTGTCCTACCTGATCACGCACCTCCACTACCATACACCCATGCTATGCATTTGAATGAACTTGACTTGCCTAATCTCCATGCTCCCTTTGAGTGACTAAGCATTACCTTGTACTCAGGTATTTGGAAAAGAAGCAGGCGGTTTACTTCCGGCAAACAGAAGGAGCGATCAGTGTGGCAGGGTAGAAGAGGGGAAGGATAAAGGTGCTGCTCTTGGTATCCACCTCGGTGGCAAAAGTATCTGTATTTGAGACAAGAAGAGACAGAGCGCACTCAGGGGAACAGTACAGCAGTAGATTGCGTGAATTCAGAATAATCTCACCTCTAGAAGTTGCTGGCGAGCCTGTACAGGAGTAGCCAGTGTGTAGGCTTTTATCCCTCTAGCCAGGGATCAGGCACAAAGGCAGCTGGATTCCTCCTTCACTCGGATGGTTGTTGGCAGGCAACGAGCGGCTCTGAAGTTGTACACCCTGTCTGTGTGCGAGTCCGCTATATGCGGTTGCACAGATTGTGGTGGATTTCAAAGCATCAGCTCCAGGATTGAGGGATCTAAAAGCAAAGCTCCACGCTGCTCCATGAGTCTTGCACAGGCAGTTCACGGGCAGTTGGAGTGGTAGTCTGATTATAATGCAGCAATGCGTGTAGGAAAGAAGAAACGGCGGCTGCCGTATAGTGTTAAGATTTATTAAAATATATTTTAATAAATCTTAACACTATACTACCACTCCAACTGCCCGTGAACTGCCTGTGCAAGACTCATGGAGCAGCGTGGAGCTTTGCTTTTAGATCCCTCAATCCTGGAGCTGATGCTTTGAAATCCACCACAATCTGTTTGTGCAACCGCATATAGCGGACTCGCACACAGACAGGGTGTACAACTTCAGAGCCGCTCGTTGCCTGCCAACAACCATCAGAGTGAAGGAAGAATCCCGCTGCCTTTGTGCCTGATCCCCGGCTAGAGGGATAAAAGCCTACACGTTACCTTGTACTCATACTGTGCTGCGTGATCTGGTTTTTCTTGTTGTCCTGTATTGGGGGCAAACCTGAAATGGGGGCAAAACGCCACCAAAATTCAGAAGAAATCCCAGCAGAGGTTGTTCTTCCTGCGCCAACTGAAGAGATTTGGCATACCCAGGGAGCTTCTGACCAGCATCTATAATGCCACCATAGAATCCATCCTCTGCTCCTCAGTCATTGTTTGGTATGCTGGCGCGTTAGCCAGCGACAAACAAACTGCAGAGAGTCATAACGGACGCAGAGAAGATCATCGGATCTCCTCTTCCACCTCTTGATCTCCTCCACTCCGCTAGGATGAGGAAGAGGGCCACCATGATCTCCCATGACCCCTCTCACCCAGGCAGCCACTACTTCAAGCTCCTCCCGTTGGGCCGTCGCTACAGGACTATACCATCCAAAACCACCAGGCGGAAGAACACCTTCTTCCCCCAAGCTGTTCGGTTACTGAACTCCAACCTCTCCCTGCCTGGCCTGCATTTCTAATTGCTGGGTTGGTCAGCCGGTCCCCTAGCCTTGGTTCTTATCCGAAAATGGACTCGGGGCCTTTACCAGCATCTTTATTATTTACCGGACTGTATTGGCACAGCAGTGCAATGCCCGATACAAACTGACTACTGCATTTCTAAATTGTACGCGTTGTGCGTCTCTTATACTCTGTCTATGCCATGTGTACCACAAATAATTCCGATTATAGCTCTTGCTGTACTTGGCGAAATAAAACGGATTCTGTCATATTGCTGTATGTAACCCCTAAATATTGTCTGTAACCTTAACTAATGTCCAGCACTGCGTAATATGTTGGCGCTTTAAAAATACAATAAATAAGTACCCATTAACTTACATTTGTTAGGTGTACGTAACATTTGTGTATAATTGCTTTTAACATTTATTTATACCTTTATTTAACTTGAAATAACTATTTGAGCTATTTTATATAGAATTTATCGTTCATGTAGCACCTAAACTCAATAATCAGTCACTATGGCTAGGTCGGTACCTCTTTGATCCAACCCAAGTGCCAACCACTAGCTATTTTTTTTTATGGACCTTAAATAGCTTAATTTGCAGCAGCTGCAACAGAAACCTCAAGCTGGTAATGGTCTTGTAAGGCCTTTACCTTTTAACATGCTTGTCTATGCTTGTATTTCTGATTTCCTCAGACAGCTCTCTCCAGATAGGCTCCCTTTGCTATTCGTTTTCTTCTAATTGGCACTGTGACCTGAGGAAATGGGCTGAGACACGCGAAACGCGTTGCCTGTGCTAAATAATATTTTGTTCATACAAGAATTTTGTTATTGAGGTAAGCTACCTCACCTTTTCCGATTTTAAACTGGTTTTAATCCATTTTATACATACCAGGGGGCCTCTTTCCCTTTAACTGAGCTCTCTTCATTACTTTCTCTGCTCCATGTTTGCTGTGGGACATGTGGTGATACCAAACAGCAGAGAGACTACTTTTCTCCTTTTAAATAGGCTAAATGACTGGATTTTACAGTTGGAGACATGATGCTAATTAAGGAAAGTAGCCAGTTTGAAAAATCACGTGAATCTCATTTCATACTTGCATTGCTTTACACCAGGGGTCAGGGACCTTTCTGGCTGAGAGCCATAAACGCAACATATTTTAAAATGTAATTCTAAGAGCCACACAATATGTTTCAAACTGGGACAGTGCGCAGCAGAGGACTCACGTCCCTGTTGCCATGGTGATGTGTATACAGTTGATCCGCTGGGCAGCAGAAGTGTCAGACACATCTTCAGCTTCTCTTGGGTTTCAGCAACATCAGCAATCTCCCAGACAGGAGAAATACCAACTAAAAGCTTGTACAATTTGCTAGCTGACTTGGGGGTTGATTCACTTTTATAGGACAAGATTCCCACACTTTGGCCCAATAGACTGCCTGTCAAGTGACAGGCAGGCTATTGGGCCAATCAAAGTGCGGGGCTCTTATCCTACAAAGTCACTGGACCTGACAGGGTCCAGAGTGGGACAATTGGAGCAGCCATTCGTTTTGGGTTAGCGCAAGTAAGTTAGTAGTGCATGCTAAAGCAGTAGCATACCTACTTTGAAATTTTTATTTGCACTACCACACTTAGCTGCGCTGCTTGAGCAGTGTAGCTTAGTGAATCAACCCCTAGTGATTTGTATGTGAGCCAGATGTAGCCATCAAGAGCCACATCTGGCTCCCGAACCATAGGTTCCCAACCCCTGATTTACACACCGGGTATAATGCACTTTTTCCATGAGTTATAAAGATACCAACAAATCTGTCCTAATCTGGGCCTCTTCTAAAGCTGGCGATATTTCAGTTTCTGATATTACCATGTAAAAATGGCACCAGGGAAAAATCACTGCTTCAATGTGGGGCTGCAAATCATTGGCATATATAGCAGTAGTCATGTTATTCATACAGTGCATTTCTTCTTCACCATTTCGGGAAATGAGAGAAACTCGTTTCCCAGCTACTTATTGCTAAAAATGTAATGATCTGTTTTAACCTCTCCAGTTTGGAGGAAAACTCTACTAATATATTCCCAAACCTGAAATATAATACAGTCAAGTGCAGAGCTGCTTGAATTCTATCAGCCTAACAAGGCAAAAGAAAACCGCCATATCTTCCACCTGTGAGATGCTATCTAGACAGCTATTCCACTACCAGTGTAATTGATCACTTTCCATCAATGTTGCTCTGATACAGGAGCTGGTCTGGTAAAGCTGACCGCATTTGGTTTATGACCTCAGGTCACCCTGGATTGGCAATGCATCAAGTATGCTTTTAAACTGAGAGATGGAAGTTGGTAACTATTGATGGGATGTTGTAGGATACTTTGGGCTAAGTTTACCAAGTTTACACTAACGTTAAAACGGTGGTGGTTTCCTGTCACCAGGAGAGCAACAAGGTAATACAGGCAAGAAAAAAGACACCTATTTGTATGACTGTTTCCACATTCAGTCAGCACCACATCAGGCTGACAATGCACACAATGACTTTCGGACATTTCTTTGGTGATCTGTCGGTCAACGCAAGGATTTCCCTAAATGGGAAATAAGCATGCAAAAAAAGGTCAATCATACATATGGTAATGGCGATATGGTGTTTTGTTTTTTCTTTTCCTACTTGTTCTTGATGCTGTCCTTCTCACTTCCTACTACTAGTATAAAACTAGCTTTAATGTACATCTTTTTATCCTCTTGCATATATTTTTAGGTAGCCAAGCAAAGTCTATCTAAAATTGCTTAAGCACTTTATCCATTACTACAGTATATATACGTCCTCTGTGACTTCATCTAAGCCACGAGTCAGTAGATAAAAGTCTTGTAGCAGAAGCAGTGCTGTGCAGGATTGGGCTTGCTCCTGTGCACATTTCTGGCACTATCTGATGCAGCACTAATTGGTGAAAGGGAATATAGGTTTCCTGAGCTAATGAGATTGATTTTTACCGTTAAAAATTCTTATTTTGTCAGTTCATAGTGAAAAATACAGTAGCACTTTTTTAAACTGGAATTGGTAAAACTGAGATGTTGCTTTTTTTTCTATTTTTTTGTTTTGTTTTTTTTCCCATTAAAATTCATAGAAAAAAAAATTGGAGGGAAAAAATGGCATATTATGAAAGCCTAGTTTGTCTTGAAAAAACAATATATATTTAATTTCTGTGTCATAAGTAGGGATAAAGTTATTTCTGGTCCATAATTGGGAAACAAGGTCTGGATGCGAAGTGGTTAAAGAGACTGAGGTATTTTTTTTTTTTTTTTTTTTTTTACCTTTTATATAGTCATAAAATCCTCTTCAGCATTAATTACCAAGTGGAATAGCTGCATCCCCGTGGCAGATGAGCGATTTATTTCTGAGAAATAGACCTGCAAAGTTCCATGACTTTGCAGGTCACAGATTATGCTGCCCTGGGAAGGCAGAGCTTTGCGCTGTAGCTCTGCCTCCTCCGCAATCAATCTCTGCGGATCTCCACCTCCTTCCCGCCCCTCTCAGTGAAAGAAGACTGAGAGGGCCGGGGAGAAGCGGAGATTCGCAGAGATTGGCTACAGCGCAAAGCTCCTGCCTCTTCAAAGAAGTAAAGCCCTGCGATCCCTGGAACTTTGAAGGGCTATTTCGCAGTAATAACTCATCTGCCACGGGGAAGTGGCAATTCCACTTGGAAATTAATGCTGAAGAGTATTTTATGGCAATAGAAGGTAAAAAAAAGAGACTTCAGAGTCTCTTTAAAGAGAACCAGAGATGAAGAATAAATAGATTTATACACACCTGGGGCTTCCTCCAGCCCCATAAGCCTGG
Organism: Hyperolius riggenbachi; assembly: GCF_040937935.1. NCBI lineage: Eukaryota > Metazoa > Chordata > Amphibia > Anura > Hyperoliidae > Hyperolius > Hyperolius riggenbachi. The sequence goes on along the minus strand of NC_090648.1, from coordinate 339,182,722 downwards.
ATCGCTCCCACACAGACATCCTCCGCTGCCTCTGTCTGCCGGTACCGGGTCCCATAATTTCGGCCAGTCGACTCCCTCCGTACTGCACAGGCGCATGCATACAAAGCCGGAGGGAGCCCCTGTGCATGCGTACAACTGGTCGCGTCCGGCGGAAGTGACAGGACCCGGTACCGGCGATAGAGGCAGCGGAGGATGGTGGCGTGGGAGCGATCCAGGCTTATGGGGCTGGAGGAAGCCCCAGGTATGTATAAACTCTTTTTTAATTTTTAAGGATCCCCTCGTCTCTGGTTCCCTTTAAGTAATAATATTGAATGTCTGTTTTTTTGTTGTTGGTCTTTTGACATTTTTTTGTGCTATAATTATCTTTGTGCAATGGAAAGAAGAAGACTGATTCCGGAACTCCAAATGCAGAGAATACTTTATTCAAGCACAGTGATAATTATCTGTGTTTTCACAAAAATGCAAGACCCATGGATGGCAACCCATAAAGTAACCTGTGGACAATCTTATAAAACACCAATCTATTCTGTGGTGCTGTACAGAGTAAGAAACCAACATGGGGACATAATACAGACAATGGTATACACCGAATTTCGACACTCGAAAAAAATATACGTAGAATTAGGAGACATAGTAATCACAGTAACAAATGTAACATGAGGAATAACCTTTATAACAAATGTCAAGACAAAATATCGTGCTTTCAGATCGCTTAATGTTAGTTATGCAATCATCCTTTTGTTGTTTTTGTTGCTTCTCCCACATCGCTCAGTTGTCCCTAATCAAAATCCTTTTGCGTTCCTTATGCCTAACCTTAACGATCCAAGTGTAAACCCCCTCCTGATTCCCAACCCTAACTTCCCCCAATGCGAACCCCTTTCTTATTCCTAAATTTACCCTTCCCTCTAACAGTGACATCCTCTGGGTACCTAACCTGCCGTCAGTACCTGCCATCAGTACCTGTTATCAGGACAGATGTATTATTTGGGTTCTAATTATTGGCTACAACAGAATGCCCGTATACAATTTTAATGCCCTCACAGAAGCACTACGCATTTCATGGAACCTTGTAAACCAGAAAAGTTTAACTCTTTCAACACAAACAAAAGCAGAGTTGTGCTGGTCAGCTTAAACCGAGACAGCTGTTTTTTTTTTTTTTTTTTTTTTTAAATCTTTTCTCAACACTAGTAGATTATTCAAGATTGGGTGGGCTTGGGGTAAACCCACCCAGCCCAACTACCCGAGCCAAGTTGGGCAAAGTAAATCTAGTATTCATGGACCAGCCCAACTCCTACCGAAAGAGGAAAAAATATACCCAAATAGTAACCTAGGATTGAGGAAAGCCTGGAGTAAGAGCTAGAACGAGAAAAAGCAGAAGCTGAAATGTGTTATGGTTTGGTCATGTTCGCACTATACAAAGAGTACCAATGAATTCATGGGAGCAAAACTTTTGGACTTTTTTGTGCGTATCTCTGAGATTGCTGGTTAGTTTCTCATTTACCAGGACTGGGTTGATTCTGTTTCCTCAGCAATATTGATGGTAGGATATTTTCTAGTGTTTGGCAAGTCATATTGGCAGTGAGTAATGAAAAGGAAGCCAGTTTGGTCTGGGTGGTGTTTAGTTCCCCAGTTTTTTTGTTAATACATTTTTTATGGAGTAGGACCTCCCAGTGGTTTTTCCTGATTACAGCATGAAATAGTTTGCAACAAGCCATATACCCTGCTCCAGAGGCTTTGAGCTTGAGACATGTCCACCAGAATTTGAGCTAGTCTCCCGGTGCTTGACATTCACAGAGTTGTTCTTTGTATATTTGTTCCAGAAGTGATTCACAAAATACTACAGTCAGTGAAATAAGACTCTAGTCTTGTCACCTGATATGCTTGATCATTTTGTTTGTGATTTAGAAAGTATTAAAGGTAGGGGATCAGCCTGATGGCTAGGTAGCAGGCTTTTTTTAGAAGGCAATAAAAATGGCAGGCTTCATATAATTCATGCTACCATGTCTTTAATTGAAAGAAAAGATGGGATGATCACCTCCTCTAGGTGAGGGCTATATAACTAATGCAAGCCAATAAGGAAGCCACAGTAAAATGAATAATAACTTGTATAAATGTCTGCACAGGCTGCTGAAATGCTGGGGTAGGCATGTATTGCAAGGTAATGCTATGTTAGTGTACCTTGTTCTGCCATTGATATGTACATGATGCTAAGGGCTCTTTCACATCAGAGCTTGCGTTGGAGAACGCTCAAAGCATACGTTTTGTTGTATGCGGTTTAATGCGTTTTGATATGCGTTGCACTGCAGTGAGTGTGCGTTTTTAATCCGTTTTCAATGCGTTACAGCACATAGAAAAACGCAGGTAATTTTTTTTTCTTTTACTTTTCAACTTTCTACATTGTTCCTCTGTTGCACTCTGGGACTGATTGCCTGCGTTAACGGATTAAAAACGCGCATAGTGTGCGTTTTACATTGACTAACATTGTAACGCATAAAGCTAGTGTCGGCCAAAAAACTGCGCCTGGGTGCAGTGTAACGCAACGCACAAAAAGGCTGCGTTATATGTGAAAGCTAAAATGAAAGTCTATGGACTTTCATTTCACCTTGGGTAACGCAAACTTTACCCTTTGCGTTGAAACGCAGAAAATCTGCCCTAATGTGAAAGAGCCCTTAATAAATCTTTCCTTTTTTTACCCCACATATATACTTTATACACACATCTTCTTGAACTTCAATTTTCATTTGCGTTTTCTGAAAATAGGTAGAAGATCATAATGTTTACAGTAATCCTTAAGTTATTTGTAAAAAATAAAATGTATGTGATAGCAGTGACAGATACAAATATAAGCCTTGACTTGTGTGTCTAGATACTGTCCTGAAATCTCGTTATTCAAATGTTGAAGCCACTGAGTTTCTTTATGCTGTGGTGTCGACCTTTATGTTGCTGCATTTAATCCCAGAGATGAAACAGTTAGTTTGACTGGATGCACCAGAAATTCTCCTGCTTGTGTTCCAGGTAGGAAGGCTTCTGCAGTAGCCAGTGACTTCAGTGGGAATATTTTCTGTCACTCCAAACTTGCAAGGTTATTTGCTATTTGTAATTGAAATTAGGCTTCCATTAAAGGGTACCTGAAGTGACCTGAGATAAATGTTTGTAAAGCCCCAATCTTACTTAGAACTAGGCTGTGTTCCTCTTCTTCTCCCCCCCCTCAATGTGAGGGCTCTGAATGACTCTTTCTATGCAGTTGTACTGTGATAGTAGGTTCTAAAACCCTGTGTGGCTAAGAAAAAAAAATCTGAGAGCTTCATGCTTGGTCTGTAACAATTATCATGGCTTCTTGAAGTAGTACCTCACTTGTGGCAATTAGTATGTGAAAGTGATCTGTAGTAAGAGGTCTGTTCAGATCTGAGTGCAAGTATAAAGCTTCTTGTGAGCTGTGCAACCTGAAGTATAAATGAGTTTAAAGTCTGAAGTCAGGTGAATGTATGACAATCTTATTACTAATTGATCCTCCTGGGGAGCGATAGGGATCTATAATTGGTTCTTTGTAGGTCTTTCTGACTGTAATAGTGCAACAAGGTACAAAAAATAAAAAGTTCTATGTACCCAGATATCGGCTGCATGGAACAATAGATAGATATGCATTGTCCTACACAGGATTACAATAAGAGAAAATTAATTCCTTCAAAATATGCCTATTGCTTTTTTTCCTCCCTTTTTACTCTAGAATCTCATCCATTGAAGGGATATTTTTAGCCCATCTTTATTGTGCTGTGTGAGCACGCTTGTTCCCTGTATTCCATTCTTTTGCGGTAATAGTAGATGTAATAGTACAATGTGTGTGATTGATGTGGCATCTGCTTCAGTGTGTGCTCTCTAGAATGCTTTGAGACATGAAACTGTGCCGCCTAGTGCAGCCTGCTATGCAATGCCTCTAATTAAAGCATATTACTCACCGGGCTGCTGAAGAGAGGGGGAGACGAATGATGTCGCTAATAATGATAAACATTAAACAAATGCTGCAACACCTTCATAATGATCATTTAGATAGTTTTGCCCTATAACCATTTTTTTTTTTTTCCTCCTTCTTGTCAACCATTGTGTATGATTCCATAGCATGTATGGGCAGAGTGGTTATGTACTATTTTGCATAATATGAATGCTCTTCTGGAACATTATATGGCTAGGTTGTTAGATCAGGTAGAGTAAATGTAGGAAAGTAATTAAACTGTGATTTGATGACGCTTCACTTTGAATATTTAGTTGGTAATTTTGGTGAAAAACCACCTTGTAATAATGAAAATTGCACTTTAAAGCTAGGCCATGTGATTTGGCCCACCCTCTTAATAAGCTTTTGATTGTTGTGCACGTAGGAGAAGCATTGTTTGATTCCCAATAAGTGTTATAGGTTGGCACAGAGAGTAAGCTAGCCACTGAAAAAATGGAGCTACCAGACAATGGTTAGGTCATGGGGTAGGAGAGGGTGGCATTAGCTGTTAGAATGTTGGTGCTAGATGCCAGAAATAGGATGTTGGGTATCGGGAAGGAGTTATTGCTAAATGAGGAGGTTGGGTTTAGGCATCCGCAATTAGTTTGTTAGGGGAAGGTTAGGTTAAGTTGCCAGAAATGGGTTAACATAAGGCAGTTTGGGCTAGGTGTTAAGGTGCTAGAACTGGGCATAAGGGAGGAGGTTATGTGAAGGGGGAGGTTGGGTATCGTCTGGAAGAGGATAATGTTAAAGAGAATCTGTATTGTTAAAATCGCACAAAAGTAAACATACCAGTGCGTTAGGGGACATCTCCTATTCCCCTCTGTCACAATTTCGTCGCTCCCCGCCGCATTAAGTGGTAAAAAACAGTTTTAACCACTTCACCACTGAGGGGTTTTACCCCTTGAACACCAGAGCAATTTTCACCTTTCAGCGCTCCATCCATTCATTCGTCTATAAATTTATTATTACTTATCGCAATGAAATGAACTATATCTTGTTTTTTTCGGCACCAATTAGGCTTTCTTTAGGTGGGACATTATGCCAAGAATTATTTTATTCTAAATGTGTTTTAATCGGAAAATAGGAAAAAATGTGGGAAAAAAATATTTTTCAGTTTTCGGCCATTATAGTTTTTAAATAATGCATGCTACTGTAATTAAAACCCATGAAATGTATTTGCCCATTTGTCCCGGTTACAAAACCGTTTAAATTATGTCCCTATCACAATGTTTGGCGCCAATATTTTATTTGGAAATAAAGATGCATTTTTTCAGTTTTGCGTCCATCCCAAATTACAAGCCCGTAGTTTATAAAGTAACAGTGTTATACCCTCTTGACATAAATATTTTAAAAGTTCAGTCCCTAAGGGTAACTATTTATGTTTTTTGTTTTTTTTATTGTATTTTTTTTTTTAAATTACAAAAAAAATAAATAAATTGGGGAGTGTGGGAGGTAATGAGTTAATTTATTGTGTAATACAATATATTTGTATGTGTAAAATGCTTTAGGGTGTAGTTGACTACAGTGAGTCTGTTTACATGCAACCTGTAAGCGTCCGGAAGGACGCTTACAGGAAGCAGTAGGAAGCTGGGAGAATCACAATGATCGCGCTGTTTCTAATAGAAGCAGCGGATCATTGCGGGGGCTTAGATCAACGAACGGGAATGGATTTTCCCGTTCATTGATCTCCGGGCGAGCGGGCGGCGGTGTGCACAAGCGGCGGGTGCGCGCGCACGAGCGGTGGGAGCGCGGACAGCGGCGGTAGCGCGGAAGGTACAGATTTCTCCGTCCCTGGGGGTTAAAGGATGGAAAAAGGGACGGAGAAATTCGTACCGCCGGGGGTAAAGTGGTTAAAAAGTTTGTTTATAAACAAACAAAATGGCCACAAAACAGGAAGTAGGTTGATGTACAGTATGTCCACACATAGAAAATACATCCATACACAAGCAGGCTGTATACAGCCTTTCTTTTGAATCTCAAGAGATCATTTGTGTGTTTCTTTCCCCCTGCAGCTCTCATCCACTGAATAGTGACAGGCTGTTTCTTACTGCAGGGTGCAGACAGCTCTGCCTGTCTGTAATTCCTCAGTATGTGAAAGCCCAGCCAGCTCAGAGGACGATTTATCCAGCTTGTAAAAGATAAGAGAGCAGAGAGAAGCTGTCCTAATCTAAATAACACACAGGCAGTGTGAATAGAGGGGCCTGGAGGGGGGCGTGCATCACAGAACCACAACACTGAAGAACTTGGAAGCCTTCCAGACACAGGGCGACAAGTCCGACAGGGGAAAGATACATTGATTTATTACGGAGACGGTGATAGTAGAAAGTGCTGCAGTAAGCCAGAGCACATTAGAATACGTTTAGGACATTGTAGGATGGTAGAAAACAGGATGACATTTTTGTTAGGCTCTTTAAGGGGAAATGGGGTAGGATTAGTAAATTGACAGGGGAGAAGCACCAATACAGATCAATACTTGTTGCAATACAAACAGCAATGTGTATTAGATGTTCTTCTTTGGGGTTCTGGCGCGTGGTCTCATTGCATCATATCCGTGCATACCACAAGCAAAGAGACATTATTCCACATTATCAGATAAAGGGTGTATTGTGCTTTGAAGTTGCAAATATGACCTTGTGTCGGAGCATTATTACTGTAGCAAACAGGAAACCTTCCATTGGCTGCAAATTTGATGACCTTGTATTCTATTCCCAGGGTTTAGAATTTTACTTTTTTTTTGTAAAAAAAAAAGAAAAAAAAAAAAAGCAGGAGATATGGAGGAATGATGAGACTCTTACGTGGTGACATTTTCCATGCAAGTGAACAATACAAATTTGATTTTGTTACTTTACATATTTTCCTTTCAAATACTCAATCATGCTTGTAAAAAAAAATGCTTTAAAGAGGATCTGTAACATGAAAAGATCCCCTGGGGGGTACTCGCCTCGGGTGGGGGAAGCCTCCGGATCCTAATGAGGCTTCCCACGCCGTCCTCCATCCGTCAGGGGTCTCGCTGCAGCCCTCCGTGGAGTCCGTGCAGCGGTGACGTCAATATTTACCTTCCTGGCTCCTGCGCAGTCGCTCTGACGGCTGTCGGCTCCGAACTACACGGAAATACCCGATCGCCGTCGGATCTGCTCTACTGCGCAGGCGCAAGTTTCCTGCGCCTGCGCAGTAGAGCGGACCCGAATGAGATCGGGTATTTCCGTGTAGTTCGGAACGGAAAGCCACCACAGCGCCCCCGCTGGAGCCAGCAAAGATAAATATTGAACTGACAGTCGGCACAGTCGCCGGCTGTTCGGAGGGCTGCGGCGAGACCCCCGTGGGACAGAGAATGGCGTGGGAAGCCTCATTAGGATCCGGAGGCTTCCCCCACCCGAGGTGAGTACCCCCCAGGGGATCTTTTTAATGTTACAGTCTCTTAAAAATCCATTCAACCGAATGTTTGTGTTTGACGTGAAAGCTGGTAAAACAGCTATGTGAGCTGCCATCTTTCATTTCTTACAAAAAAGTGCTAGTTTTGTCTCTGGCTGAAATCTCCAAAACGAGGAGTCTGAGTCGAAAAAAAAAGGAGTCTGAGTCGATGAGCCGGAGGCATTTTGGGTACCTGGAGTTGGAGTCGGCAGTTTCGTAAACTGAGGAGTCTGTCGGAATATTTTTGTACCGACTCCACAGCCCTGCCTGAAACAAGCATGCGGCTAATATTTTTAAACATCTGATTTGCATGCTTGTCCAGGGGCTAAGGATAAAATTATAAGAGGCAGAGGATCAGTATAACAGCCAGGTAACTGGTATTGTTTAGAATTATATAAATACGACAGCCTCCATATCCCTTTAACTTCAGATGACCGTTAACTTTGGCACTTCTGGGTTGTGTCTGATAAATCTGCAGAGATTGTTGGTGTATGTCTGCTAAATCTGCAGAGAGGCTTAGGGTGGAATCAAGATGCTGTTAGTTTTGTTTTCTACACAGACAACCAGTTGAGACTGATCGAATGCAACTTTTCAACAGTAGTATTTGACCTTCTGCAATGGTGTTCTCAGTAGTTATGCAATATATTAAGTTAAGCTTAAACCTAAGCACTCTGTACAAATGTCAAGTAAAATAAGTTGCCCAGCATGTATATCTATATTAACCACTTTATCCACTCCTACAGTATATCTACGTCCTCTGTGACTTCATCTAAGCCACGAGTCAGTAGATATAGTTCTTGTAGCAGACGCAGTGCTGTGCAGGATTGGGCTTGCTCCTGTGCCTAGGCACCTCCCGGACACACCACGCTTCCACCCCACCTTCCAGCAGTTGGTAAGCTTCCTACTCACGGTCCACACGGTGGTTTAGCTGGCGCCGTCCAGTTTGGGTTTCACACCGTCTTTTGCACCAGATTTCCGGAATCCGCTGGTGGGAGCGCTGTAGCGGTGCTCGCAGGGGGGCATCCTCTTTTCCTCTTACACACTTTGTGTTTTTTATCATTGTTCAGCACATCTTTGCTTGCACTTTGCACTTTAGCTACCCAATTGTTTGAATTGCAATTTTAAAATATATCAGTGGGTTGTATTGGAAGTTGTTGTATTGCATTATTGAAAATCTGATTGATTATTCTACTGGGTGTGTATCCTGGTGATGTATTTTAATTGTTTTTAATGGTAACCTATTGTGACTAAATAAAGCTTTTTGTATTTTTCCTACATGATGTGGTGCGGTTTTATGGGGACAAGTCTTTTGGTTGTTTGTTAGCTGTATAATTACTATTCCCCTTCTGCATGCATGTGATAACTAACTATATTATTTAGAAAGCTTTTTTCATTAATTGACCGGTGCTTGCCTCTACTTTTCAGTTTGTCTTAAGTATGTGATAACTCCAAACCATAACAGCAGAAAAAGTTTTGAATGCAGGATTAGCATCTTTATCACTTAATACACTCAGACCAGTTGCTGTTAAAATTTGATTTTTATGGTGACAATCCCACTTTAAAGTTAAAGCCCTACTTGCCATAAAAGCTCTGTTATCTCTGATACCTGATAAGAGGTCATAAAGCATTTGTGTGCCTGTGACTAAAAACACTCCTAACAACAGTAAAGTGGAACTGAGTTCAATAGATCATTACTCTGTATAGGAGCCGAATAAATGTGAAGAGGAACAATCTTGAAAGCTGATAAAATAGTGAAGAGGAGCAATGTTCAAACATAGATGTTTAACCCTTAAAACTGAAATCTCAATATGGAATTTCAGAAAAGTCATATTTAGGATTGTTTCTATAAATACAACTATTTATTTTGAGACTTTTTTCATATTTCACATTCACATTTAGTAGATGCCCTGGAGGATGCCTGTTTCCTACCCATATTATTCCTTACATATCTATAAGAGGCCAGTCAAATCTGTGTTCCATCCTACATTGCACAAGATGAAAAAAATGTAATTCTTAACATTACATCTAAAGTAGAAAGACCTGATCAGCTATAATATTGCATCATACAGAAAAAAAACAGCATCTCTAAACATTTATTTATTTATTATTTATTTATTGTATTTATAAAGCGCCAACATATTACGCAGCGCTGAACATTAATTTAGGTTACAGACAATATTTAGGGGTGACATACAGCAATATGACAATACAGGAATACAAGAAAACATAATGCTTTTACTTGTTAACCCTGTACAAACTCTTCTTCAAGTGAACCTCCAGACTAAAAATCTGCTCAGCAGCACTGAAAAGACTTGGTGTTAACAGTTTCACAGCATCAGAACTTTGTTTTTCTTACCCAAGCCTCATTTTTAGCTGCACAGAACTACTGCTCGGGCATTTTTTCCCAGATGCTTTGCAAAGTTTAATGGGATTTCTGATTACGTTCTCGTTCTGCTGTTTTTGGTACAAATTTTATTTTTTTAACATTTTGAATTAGAGATTTGAAGCCTAGCGAGCACAGCTAGGAGGGGTGATCAGGACACAGGACAGTTGGAACTGTCTCATGCTCCCTGTCACCTCCTTTCAACCAAAAAGATGGCAGCCCCCATGAAATCACAAACATTTGCCTGCTCTTTTAAAACCGGGTGGGCAAGAGATTATATTACCTATCTATTTTAATTAACATAACTAATGTAACTTAATGACAGTATGTTTGTTTAGGCTGAAGTTCCCCTTTAATACAAACCTGGCTGGTATAACTTCTGTATTCTTACCTTCAACAAACTGGCACAAAGATCTGAAGTTGTATGCGGGTTGAATAACCTGAAGGTCTACCTGCACTGTGATTATCTATTTGATTTAAGATCTAACAGGATAACTAATGTAATAATCTTCACACTGAGCGTTTCTGGCATCCCCTCATTTTCATTTATAAGCAACATGTGCATCATTTCTGATGTGAGGAAAAAAAAAACAGTGGGAAAACAAATGATGTGCTTCATTAGTTTTCACTTCCATGGCATTTTATTTTCCAAGCTGGTTTGAAGGCCATCAGATGTGTAACATGAGAATCTGGGGCCCAGTCAGCGATTCGGAGACATCACTAAAAATACAATAGCTTATTCACACGGAAAACAGATTCACTAAAACGATTGACAGAAATATGCCATAGCTACCGTGTGTTTTGTGTTCTATAAGTAGATTATTTACAAGGAACTAGTAATTTTCTCTACTTAGAATTGATGGATGATTGACATGAATGCAAGTTAATTTGCAACTTAACTCACCACAATATACAAGGGCAAAACACTATGGCAGTGAAATACTTGGGACTTTTGCACAATGGTTGAGGTCGGCACTCAGTAAAAGCATGAGAAGGATGGACCAGAAGATCAGAGACCTGTCTGTGGGTATGCTATCGCATTGCACTGAAGATCATGGTCAAGTGATGTAAAGTCTATAGATGGCTTGTAAGCTGTAAACGCCACAGAGTACTGTGGCTGCTAAAACCAGAGACCATGGGAAGAGAAAATTGTGAAGTAGTAAACTCTTTGGGGATAGTCCTCATCCTAAGAGAATTTCACTGATGACAATAAAAGGCTCTCGCTATCTCATGCAGATTTTTTTTATTAACAGGCTAAATTTTTATTTCCGTAATATGGCAAACTCGGGCCAAAGATTGCAAAATATCAGCACAGCAGCAAGTTATCGCTGTGGTCTTTCTTCCTCTAAGAAGCTCGCAGTGCAAGACACAGATGTATGTACTTGCTTTTTTGATAAGAAAGTTATACTGCACTGACATTAGAACACAGATTTATGTACCTGATTCATTTGTCTTAGCTCATATCTTTACACTTGGCATATTTGATAGCACTCGAGTATTTCATTGGCACTTACCAGTGATGGCACATCCATTACCTGTGTAGATCTAATAAACTTGACCATGGCAAATCCTAAACAATGGATGGTGGGGAATGACCTAATTCGGCTTCCAGCTATTAATTATGAATTATTGTGTTTTAAAAGCAACTTCAGCTCCGTCTTCTGACAGCGCCGACGTTACTCACTGAGCACCGCTATAGCTGTAATTCCTAGTACAGTCTATGGTGGCGCCGGCTGTGCCCAAATCTTCCTGCGCTGAAAAGCATTGCTCCGATGTGGGCTGCTTTGTTTTTATGTGCCAGGACTACTTTTTATACCCCCCAATCAGGCCAAAACTTCATGCAGAGGTTAGAGTTCCGCCACTTGAAATGGCCATTTGTGATGGATTATGGTGATAGCCAGCTGCCTTTCCGTAATAGAGCACAAACTGATTGGCAGAACAAAGCATGCATTTATGTACAGAGGTCACTGTGGAAAGTGTAGCTAATAGCCAGATCATGCTTTGCATTGCCTAAGTGCGGTCTAATCTGAGTAAATGGCATTAGATATATGACCGGCACTACAGCTGAATACTCTATCCTATGGAAAGAATGGTAATCAGGAACTTTAACATCCTCTGCGTGAACTGGAGCATCTAGGACAGGCTGAAATCCTATCTCTACTAACATCAGCCCACTGGGAAATAATTCATTATGGCCTATTTTTATGAAGGAGCTGTAAACCAAGAGGCAGTGTAATGAATGGTGCATGCAATGCCTGAAGGCATGCTGTTTCACCACGTTACAGATATGGCCATACATGCCATTATTGTAGAACACCCAAGAAGATAAATTATTCATGCTTCATATTATGCATCCACCTACATCTGTACATATACAGCTCCACTCACCCCCTGCTCATTCTCCACATCACACTCCTAATGATATGCTACATATGTCACCCAGAACAATTTGCTTTTTACCTGCTATACGTGTCCAGGGATTGTATGACTATATTTTACCTTTTCATGCAAGTTTAAATGCAAATCATTTCACAGCTACGTGGGTAAGCATGCGTATAAGTCTTTCTGAAGTACAAACACACAACTATGGTTGAATAATGACTGAGCTGCTAGCTTTACATATGTATTTGGGTCACAAATGCCTATTTTATATTTACTATACGCAAAGCATACGGCTTATTTACATATCTGTTTTGATAGCAAGGCAATTATTCTTTCAGTGTTGTAGTGTTGCAGCATACGGTAACTATTGTCTTTTGTAGAAAATCATGTTTTGAGCGTTGAGAAATAGTATTTTTTTTTTATTTATTAATCCCACAGGAAGTTGCTTGTCTTTTCAGATTTGAACAAGAAAATTCCGTGTTTATATGTATATTTTTCATATAATGGCTGCTTTAAATAGGTCATTTTAGGTAAATTTGTAGTTGCTGGCACATCATAAGATACATTTTAATTATTATTCGGAGTGAGTCATAAAAAATGACTCAACATAAGATACATTAGAAAGTTCCACACTTGAGCAAGCCATCATGCTCAAAGCAACTTCCAGTTTATATATAGGAGGATCTGTTTGAGTGATGAAACCACAATGCAATTCTGGAGTTCAAAATCACACTATTTTATCAAAAGCTAAACACTTTTGTATTTGTCAATAACAATTCATCATGACATAAGTGTAGAAGAGTATTCCGTTTTGACAGATAGTAGACACAATATGCTGTGTTTGCAGCTGATGATCCCCTTGATGATCCCATCAGTAAGGTGCCGGGTTTTGTCTGGTGGGAACAAATGCCCCAATACTTTTCTAGACAATGTATGTTGTATTCTAAAGATATAGGCCCATATGCAATTCACTTTTTCACCTGAGTTTTCTCCAAGGAAATAATTTTTCATCTTCTATTTAAAATAACTTTCCAGCACTTTTCAACTGACAAAGTACCAAAAAGTAAGTACTTATCAACATTATTTTGAGTATTTTCTTGCTTTCTGGTTGCTTAAAAAGCTTTTTATTGACAAGTTTAGATATATCACCTAGAAGAAAACTCAGGAGAAAAAGTGGATTGCATATGGCCAATAGTGTGTTGCTTTGTAAAGGCCTGATGAAGTGTTACCAGCCTGAAACGGGCTAGTGTCATTGCCTGAATTGTATTGTTTCATCAAACAAAGCATATTGTGTCTACTCTGTCAAAACAGAATAATCTTCTACACTTATGTCATAAAGAATTTTTATTGACCAATACAAAAGTTTTACCTTTTGATACAATAAAGTATGATTTTGAACTTTTTGAACTCCAGAATTGCATTGTGCTTTCATCACTCACAGATCCTCTTATATATAAACTGCATCATAATAAGAGACAGTTTAAGTGTTTGGTGGGGAGTGATGTAATAAAATCACTCTGCTCGCTTTCAACCCCAATCAGATGCTAAGAAGTAAGTTCCTGTGCACCCAATTGGATGTCTGAAGTTAAGAATTTACTTAAAAGTTACTTCTATTCTATGCACACCTCTTTTAGTAATCCATCCCTAAGGTGTGCTGCTTTTTTTTTTTTCTTCCCCCAAGAGCATTGTTCTCATTTACCTGGCTCCCATATGATGTTGCATCCACGCTGCTCTCTTGGCCCTCCACACATCACATAGCAACAGAACACAACACTAGCCAGTAGGCTAGTGACACATCTGTACAGCCTCTGCCCTGCAATGTCATTGGGCCAATCACTGCACTTGCTCAGTAGCAGTGACCTATCATAGGTCACTGCTTCTGAGCAAGTGTAGTGATTAGCCCAATGACGGCGCGATGATCCCGCCTGTGAGACCACCAGCTATGAGCAACAGAGCAGCAGGCGGCAGTGATTGGTGGGTCTGGCAGTGCCCCTATCTGATAGGCTGCATGACATCTTGAGGCTGACGCGACTCCTGATCAGCTGGAGATGCAGTGTGCACTTGGAGCATCTGCTCTGCTCTACTCCTCCCCTCAGCAGCATATCCTGGGACTCCTGCCTCATCATTTGCTTGGGTTGACAAGTAAATCGCCTACTAGAATGTCACCCGTGGAGGGGGGTTGGTTGCCAGGGGAGAAGAGGGAGGACGACACAGGGACTCCTAGGTGCATCTTGTGGTCTGAAAAATATGGTATATGTAGATTTTCTAAATCAATCCATCAGTGTGTTAATTTTCATTAAAAAAACCAAAAAGCTCAAACTAAACAAACCAAGAAAAAACCCAACCTAGTTATATATCACCGTTTAGTGTTTGTTAGGAATTCTAGTGCTTGGGCTTTGCTTGAGGGCCTTATGGTAAATACTGACCTAGCTGCCACTATTTCTTCCCTTGCCTTAGGATTATAGTTCAGGATCCATTTCTATTCTTGTTTTTGCCTCTTATTGGCTCTTCCTGCTCTTATGTGCTCAGTCCTATGGAATAAACGTCCCTTAGGGATTGATTCATTGACCTTCAATACACTATATGAGCTCTGTTTGAAATGCCTATTCTTTTTGGGCAAATCTTTTGAGACTGTTAACAATATTCAGTTTATTTGTAAGCCCTTGTGTAATTTAATCTTATCAAGTCTTACATTATTAGTTTATATTGTCAAGTCCACTGGTAAGTCTGTTAAAATGTGTGTTCCATTGCTTATGGGGATTTCAAGATATTTCCAAACAGTACTTCAGTGGCAACATGGTCATACAGATTTTTTTCTGTAGAGGAAATGAAGAGTATATTCTATCATAATTACAGATTTATTATAACCTTTCTTTAAGGAAATTAAAAATCAGACTCCAGTTATTTGATGAAGTACAACACAAATGACTTGCTGCCTTGAAGATACATTGGAGATGACATTTAATAGCATTCCAGCTTAACAGTACTGTAGTGCACAAGCAGCTGTGTTGACGTTGTCCACATCTGAGTCTCAGTCATTAGTTAAAGCAAACCTTTACATAAGCCATACTTGCAGTAAATGTGACCCTATCAGTGTGTGGAAGCAGCACGGGATGTGTCCAGTTTCTTCAGTCTGCTGCCTGTTTGGTGGATTTTTTTTTTTTTTTTTTGCCTGCATGGGAGCTGCCCTCTTGCCAGTGATGTAAGCCTTTTGTATAGCATTTTTCCAGTGTTTGTGTGTATTTTTGTGTGTTTGAAGCTTGGCAAACAAGTCATTTTTTTTTCCTTCGGGCAGAGCTGTTTGTATAGAAGTTCCAGCTTTTCAGGCAGAGGGTTCTTGAGATCTCTTCTCAGTATACATGCCAGCTGATTTGTGGCACAGCTGGGTTGGTTGGTGGGCGCTCTAGAAGGGAAGGTACTATGCTGCTAGTCACACTGCTAGTGCGAACTACTCGTTTGAATTTTTCTGCTGGCACTTTTATCTGTGCTTTCTAGCACTCTTTACTTACATTGCCTTTAGACTCCTCTGAGCTAATTAATCAGGAGTTACTGGCATTGATAGGCGAAATTGCTTTGAGGTTTTCATGGTAGAGAACTAGCCAGTACATTATCCAGCCATTCATCGCCTGCTGCTTTCTTTAGAAAGGCAGCAGGTGGAGAGTGGCTGGATGGTGTACTGGTTAAGGGCATCACCTTTGACATTGAAGACCAGGGTTTGAATCTCGGCGCTACCTAATCAGTAAGCCAGTACTTATTCAGTAAGGAGTCCCTGGGCAAGACTCCCCAACACTGCAGGATGGCCTACTGAACGTGACCCCCTAGTGGCTGCTGGTCTCATGCACTTCGAGTCCACCTGGAGAAAAGCGCTATACAAATGTTGAAATTATTTTTTATTATTATTATAGAAAGTGTAATTGAGATGCAGAGAAACACAACTTGGGCTATTCCATACACTAAATAGCAATGTTGCCATGGCTGCAGCTGTGCATAATTTTATTAAAAGAGTTCTGTAGTGGTATATAAAAACAAGTGTCCCTTACCTGGTGCTTCTAACGGCCCCGTGCAGATGTCCTGCACCGTCACTCAAGAATCCTAACTTTGGGTCACCTTCTAATTATTCGTCGAACTAGACGAATGTACTGCGGCTGTGTGGCCGTGCCCGTGCGCATCCTCCCTCCCGCTCACATGTCTGGGAGCTTACTGCGCAGGCACAGTACAAAGTTTTCTCATACTGCGTCTGCACAGTAATCTCCCAGACACCCGAGGGAGTGCGATGACGCACTCGGCCACTGGCGTACAGCCGCAGTGACATTTGTCTAGTTAGACGGATAATTGGAAGGTGACCCATGCCAGGGAACGGAGGATTCTTGAGTGACAGCGCAGGACAGGATATCTGCACTGGGCCGTTAGAAGCCCCAGGTAAGTGAATTTTTTTTTCTATATGCCACTACAGAACCCCTTTAAGTACGTGGCTACAGACTTGAGATGTGAAAGATGGTTATTAACATGAAATTACAAAACTGCTTGTGCATCAATTGTGTAGGGTTTGTGTATTCTACCAATAACATTACAAATTTTTCATTTCATCCTTTTTAAGTTCATTACTTTCTGGAAAACTGTTGCACAACTGAAAAATAGAGCTTATTCATTCATTAGCAAGTGTGAAATAAGAGGTTACATGGCCTCATTCTGTGACATACAGGGATACACTATCTAATTAAAGAAAAGGCTGCCCACTAGCGGTGAAAAAT
Source organism: Hyperolius riggenbachi (assembly GCF_040937935.1). Classification (NCBI taxonomy): domain Eukaryota; kingdom Metazoa; phylum Chordata; class Amphibia; order Anura; family Hyperoliidae; genus Hyperolius; species Hyperolius riggenbachi. The sequence continues at coordinate 339,165,804 of NC_090648.1, read as the reverse complement.
TCTAATAAATATAATAAATTAATCATTCCAAACAAATCTTTCAAAAAATGAATTCAATTTATTAGGGACATATCCCTTTAAAAATTTAAAGACCGTACATAAAATCCCCCCCCCCAAAAAAAAACTGCTTATAAGCAATACATCCCTGATCACACAAAATTCAAGGTTATATATATGGTAGACTATTAGGGGTAAGATACTCAAGGTGCTAGTGCAAAACTTGTCGCTAACAAGGTGCCTGTGCTGCTAAATTGATATCCTGGATGACCACAATGCATAAAAATCAAAGTAGAAAACACTGTGCAAAATAGCATGAAAAGTGCATGAGACAAGGAGGTACTTTACCCATATAGTGATCAGTGGATGGGGGAGACAGCCCTACGCGCTCGCAGCCCTGCTTCTCAGGTGGCCTCCACTTTGATTTTTATGCATTGTGGTCATCCAGGATATCAATTTAGCAGCACAGGCATCTTGTTAGCGATTTTTCACAGATCATTTTTTTGTAAGAGAGGTTTATGTATGCACTTTTTCATTGATTTGTATATAAGATTTTTGTTCACCTTTTTGGCAGCATGTTTACATTTATGGATGTCTTTGTAATAGTTTTTTGCATTTTTGCACAATTCGGTATTTATTGAGATTGCATCAAGCACGCACCAACAAGTTTTGCACTAGCACCTTGAGTATCTTACCCCTAATAGCCGACCATATATACCCTTGTATTTTGTGTGATCAGGGATGTATTGCTTATAAGCTGTTTTTTGGGGGAGATTTTATGTACGGTTTTTAAATTTTTAAAGGTATATGTCCCTAATAAATTGAATTCATTTTTTGAAAGATTTGTTTGGAATGATTAATTATATTTATTATAATCTTTCACCGCTAGTGGGCAGCCTTTTCTTTAATTAGATAGTCTATTTTTTGCTGAGGTGTCAATATTACATTTTGAGATAGTTGTTTTTGCTCAGTGTTTCTATAACATACACGGATACTCTGTGAATGCCAGTCTGTTCTTTAGTGTGTTATTATTTTCATTACTGTGTATTTTTATATAGCGCTGACATTTTCTGCAGCACTTTACAGAGTTTGCAGTTATTTGATTAACTCTTGGGGGAGCAGGTAAAAATGGCGCAGGACGAGCGCCTATAAAAATGACACCGCCATAGGCAGTTATACTACAAAAAATGATTAGCGGCAAAAAGGTTAAATTATGGCGCATGATAAATAGCAGACATCATAGTTTAAACTTCTTACTGCTAACTGCTGCTTGTACTATTGCCGCCTATGGCGGCAGTAAGACAGGTGCAGGCAGGGTGGTTAGGCAGCGTTCACTCTGCAACATGTACTTTTTTTTTTTCACGCATACGCAATCGTGAATGCAATGTAGCGGTTTTAAAACCGAAGTCTGAATCTCCATAGACTCTCATCGAATGGGCGTTGGAACACATTTTTGCTAATTTGCACACAATTGTGCGAACTTTTCCTTAATTTCTCAGCAGTAGTAGGTGAGTAGGAGAAGCCAGTTAAAGAGAAACTGTGACCAAGAATTGAACTTAATCCCAATCAGTAGCTGAAGCCCCCTTTCACATGAGAAATCTTTTCCTTTTCACAAACTGATCATTGGGGGCTCTGTATGGCTGATATTGTGGTGAAACCCCTCCCACAGTGTGATGTCAGGACCATGGTCCTGACAGGTTCCTGTCTGTGAACCTCATTGCATTGTGGGAAATAACAGCTGTTTACAGCTGGGTTCAACTGCCAAAAAAAGCAAGCAGCATTTCCTTCCACTGGCATCACCTGCCAGCAGTAAAAATGTCACCATGTGGTAAATGTGGTAATACTGACTAAATCATGTATACATAATTATTGTAGAAATGAAGCACTTTTTTATTGCATTATTTTCACTAGAGTTCCTCTTTAATCTGTGCTGCCATGGAGATACTGGCTTCCTTCTCCCACTTCTTGATTACTTTGTGTGGATGATGGGATGAAGAGGTGTCAGAGAAAGTTTTCCTGACATCTCATCAGGAAATGAAACTATAGAACTCAGCCAGCCAAGTGTTTCAAATATCTTTATTGCAAAAAGTACAGATGTGTAATCCACAAAGCACTGTGTAAGGTTAATGAATGGAAATTTACTATAACATGCATTTAAAACCTGGGAGGCAGAACTAGGACTTTAATGGCAATTTAGCAGTTCATTCTCCAGGAATAGAGTTATAACGTTTACATCAAGCAACAGAAAATTGTTGGCATAAAGCACATTTAAGGGCAGACACATCATTTGCAGACTGGGTAAAAGGTTCACGGCTGCATTTTCCCAATTACAGGAGACTGACATAGAGGCATGAAACAAGGCATACATTTTTTCAGTAGCCGTTTACATTGTTATTCAGGAAACCATAATAGAATAGTAGTGTTTTCCTTTTCAGCAGCACGCTCCTAATTCAGATGGAATCATTTATAGATGCTATAAGAAAACTTTGGCTTCACATAAGGGACCTTAAATAAGCAAAATTCCAAATATGAATTGGGCAGTGAAGTCACACAATGAGGAGCATTATGTAATTCTCACCCCTCTGCAGCCGCAGTGTAGCCATGATGTTTCCTCACTGTGGAGCATGTTACTCTAAGGGGTTGACTCAGTCCGGCCAGACAAAGCTCCTGTTTCTGTGTGTTTAATATTCTGAATCATGTGTTGTTTTTTGTGCTTCAGTATTGTATATTGTGCGTATGATGGGAGATGAATGCGGTTTAGTTTTTATGTTTTTTTTTTTAATACATAATGTACGCTTGTTACAAAGAGCAAATTTAAAAAAAAAAATCATTTAATTTATTCTGGCCACCTCATGAAAACTGAAAAACAGACTGCTTTTGCTGACGTTCCTCTGTGACACACTACACATCAGCAGGCTTTAGGGACAAGGGTGTATACAGTGACACTGCTGATTATACACTTCATTTTACTGCACGTCTGTGGATTATTATTGAGTATTTATACAGAAGTGCTGTACAGAGTATATTGTCTTGTCACTTAACTGCCCCTCAGAGGAACTCACAATCTAATCCCTACCATAGTCTTATGTCTATGTATGTATCGCGTAGTGTATGTATCGTAGTCTAGGGCCAATTTAGGGGGGAGCCAGTTTGTTTTCAGGATGTGGGAGGAAACTGGACTGCCCGGAAATAACCCATGCGAACGTGGGAAGAACATACAAATTCTGTAATTCGCTGCAAGGCGAGAGTGCTAACCACTACACCACAACATGCAATCTTTTGTTGTTTTGTTCTCATACAGACAGTGTCCTACTTATAGTCTCCTGCTTACAAACAACTAAAGTTACAATGTTTCAGACATACAAAGTTGTCTACAATGTACAAAATATACAGGTTGGAGCCGCGTCAGCAGCTGTGACTTGCGATACAGTGTACACTGGCAGGCGGGCAGCTGCGACACCTCAGCTCCTCAGGTCAGGAAGTCCGGGAAGCTGGTTGCTCGTTCCTGCAAACTGAACGGCTGTGGGGTGGAGTCTAGCCAGCAGGAAATAAAGGGGAAGCCTGGAGGGACAAAGCCTGGGCTGCGGTTGACTGGCTGAGCAGAGGGGCGAGACTGACAGGAGTCTCTCTCTCTCTCTCTCTTCCAAGATTAAGCTGGCTTGTCCAAATGTGCTTTAACATACCTCAGGTGGCTCTGTTCGTGCTGTGGGTGGAGAAAAAGCTTCCTCTGCACCACTCTCGCATACAGCATCTTCTTGTGTAAAGTGCGCTGAATGGTTGAACGATGCACAGTGACTCCATCTGCAGCAAGATGATGTTGTAGATCTTTGGTGCTAGTCTGTGTGTTGACTCTGACTGTTCTCACCATTCGTCACTTCTGTTTGATCGAGATTTTTCTTGGTCTGCCACTTCGTGCCTTAACGTGAACTGAGCCTGTGGTCTTCCATTTCCTCAATATGTTCCTAACTGTGGGAACAGACAGCTGAAATCTCTGAGACTGCTTTCGCTATCCTTTCCCTAAACCATGATGGTGAACAATCTTTGTCTTCAGGTCATTTGAGAGTTGTTTTGAGACCCCCATGTTGGTACTCTTCAGAAAAAATTAAAGTAGGGAAAATTACAATTGACCCCCTTAAATACTCTTTCTTATAATTGGATTCACCTGTGTATGTAGGTCAGGGGTCACTGAGCTTACCAAGCCAATTTGAGTTCCAATAATTAGTTCTAAAGGTTTTGGAATCCATAAAATGACCACAGTGCCCACATTTATTCACCTGCCCAATTTTATTTAAACAATTATTGCACACTTTCTGTAAATCCAATAACTTCATTTCACTTATCAAATATCACTGTGTGTGTCTCCTATATGATATAATTAACTGACATTTTTTTATCGTAACAACCAACGATTAATACAGGAAAATCATGACACTTAACAAGGTTCCCCAAACTTTCGCATCCCACTGTATATCTGTACACTTAAAGAGCAGGGACGGGAGGAAAGGGAGCACAGTAGCTGTCACCAGGGGGACATTTCCGGAAGCGAGGGGCCTCCTGTAACCCGTAATGCCCCTGTAGGCACGTGCCTACAGTGCCTTATGGGAAATCTAGCTGTATGTCCAAATCCAGAATTGTCTGAAAGTAAATAATTGATCCACGTTTCACCTTGTTTAACACAGGACTCAACAGGTAAATTCAAACTGCAAACCATCTCCCAAAACCTGTTTGTAAGTAGGGGAACAACTGTATCTATGTTTAGCTTTACTCCATCACTACATATACAGGCTTCATTTAGGCATCATTCTTAGACAGCCATGGGTGTACTGTTCAAAATCATGCAGCAGACTGAATATAGGGAAATCCAAATGGAAGTTTGTCAAGATCCTGTACAGAAATGAATAACTAGTTTTTGTGCCCATTTGAACTTTATACTAAATTGTTAGGGTGGATTTAAGCATCACTTGTGCAAAGAAATGTAAAGAACTTGTTTTCTCAAATTGTTTGCTTTCTTATGCCTTTTTAAATGCACAGAAAAGAAAATACTTATTGGACATACTGCTTGTAGAATCCACTTGACAAATATTGAGACATTTAAGGTTCATGGGATTATAGCCTTCCTCCCTGGACACAGCCACAACAGGAAAATTGACCCAACAGGGGCAGAACGCTCTTTAGAATGGTAGACAAAACGCCAAGGACAACTTCCAAAGAGATACAAGTGTTAGTCCAAGGTCAGGGTCCATCAGTGTGTGATCGCACCATCTGCTCCTTTCTGATTAACGGGACTCAGTGCCAGAAGACCCAGGAGGACTTCACTGTTGAAATGAAAACATAAAAAATCCAGACTGCAATTTGCAAAAATGGAATTGACAAGCTACAATGCCTCTGGGAGAATGGCCCTTAGACGAGACAAAACTGGAGATTTTTGGCATGTCATATCAGCTCTATGAACATAACAAAATAAAGGAATGACAAACCATATGTGTTGTGAAACATGGAGTAGGCTCCATTATGGTTTGTGGCTATCATGTTTTCCTGTGCAGGCACTCAATGGCAAAGCTTGTATGCGTCAGCTTCTTGATTAGCAGATGTTACATTTTTAACTGTTCAGTTTGTGTTATTGTGCATCCTCAATAACACCATCCATTTCCACAGTGTTTTATAGAGTGTGCTGAATAAAGAATATGTGTAATGAAAAAATGAAAGAGAACACCGAGAGCCCAATATAGTGCAGTATGTACTGTATTGATGTGTGTAATGAGAGGAAAGTATGTAAAGTTATACTCACAAACATGGGTTACCACTAAGGCAACCACTGTAGATGCAGGTGGGGTGATTAGACCTGACCCCACTCAGGATTAAGAAGTCGCTCTCTGTAGATCTAGAAACAAGAGGTTACCACCCTTTCCACAAAGAATATGTGTATGCTGAGTAAAGAACTGTCCCTCAAAGGCAGTCACAATCTAGTGAGCCTTCGCCATTTGGAGCAATTTGGGGGTGCATCAATCAACTTAACAGTAAAGGTGATGAATGAGATACTATTTATTGAAATTGCATGCAGCTTGGAATTGGTGTAGTACAAAAATGCAAGAAGTGAATTGCATGCACATTGGAAGAACTGGCAATCCCATTGGCAATCTCCATTTACAACTATGGTTTTGGAATGTGGAAGAAAACTGGAGTACCGAGAGCAAACCTAGGCAAACTCAAAGGAAAACAATAAAAAGCCTGCAGATCAAATCTCAGACTCTATCAGTGCAAGGCATCGTGCTGCTAAGGGATCTAAGGTGGAGGCTGCGATCTTTATCAGCATGATGTCAGCCAAGAAGCAGTCGGTGGCACAGAGCCAGCTGTCACCTTTCAGATGAGTGGCTTCAGGTCACATGACCAGATTTTTAATCTATGCCTCTTTAGTTGCAGATAACTCTTTTGACCTTAATAAAGGATGCACTCAAGCACTCTGCTTACCTTCCAAATAATGGCATCTGAGGAAAATCTCAGACCGTCCTATATCACAATCTCTATTAGAAATCTAAGGGAGTAACTAACTGAACTAATTGCTAACCCGAAGATTTGCCATGCATCTCTGCAGTGTACAGGGCTGAACGGAGTTGCACATAAGAAATGAACAATAGTAATCTATCCCTACCTGGCAAGAACTTTCCTTCTTTGATCCCAGACTTGTCTTTTTGTAAGCAGTATATAAGAAAGGGAAGCTCACTCTTCTGCTATTGGCACGGGGTGACTCAGCATACGTCATCTCTCTGTACTTCTATTAGTTGTTCTACTTATTACCATGACAAAACCTCAGTGTTCATGTTGTAGTGCTGTAATCCAGTAACAGTATGAACTCTTGTACTGCCAGATTTGCAGTGGTGTATGGATGCAAAAACCTCACCCAGGCTGTCGGACCTGGAAAGCATCAGTTTGTGAGAAACTCCCTCTGACTTCATTTGAGTATCCTGGCAGAAAAGCGGCTGCCTCAGAGTTCTTAAATTAATGTTATGTGATGGTTGGAGGCATGTCACTATCCACTTACAATACAGAGCTCTGTGTCTACAGGCAAGGTCAGTCAATGGCAGATTTTTTTTTTCTACACTAATTAAAATAACACTCAACTGGATTTTCTTCCTCACTGAACTGGCTTGAATCATGACATGCCAGTCTTATGTTAAAGCTGTATCATTTGACATTATTAATTTCTGTATATACGGTAATTGCCAGGGACAGGTTTATCTAAACTGTTGCATAATGGCTTTAAGAGATCCGGTATTGAGGAAAAAGGAATGAATGTAAACCTAGCCCTATGTAAGGCACGGACTATACTAACCATGTTAAAGTAGTATATTATCCCCTTCAATCCAAGCTAAATGTTAATCTAGTGGCATGGAGTGTGACCCCTCACCCCTCAGCCCACATGGTGATGTCACACTGCACTCTCCTTCGGCTCACCAGCCAGTCCATGGCCTCAATTCACTTAGCTCATCTCCTGTCTTTAATAAGGTTTCTGAGCATTGTAATGTTATCACCATGGTGATAAGGCATGTAGTATTCATTAAACAATTTACCTCAGGCAAACCTTAAGTTAACTCTTCTGTCTTTAAGCTAAGGAGATCTCTAAAGTTGTTTTAATCCTTAAAGGGACTCCGAGGAGTGCCCGAATTTAAAAGACTACACTTACCTGGGGCTTCTTCCAGCTCACCGTAGGCAGCGAGGTCCCGCGGCGTCCTCCTGGCTCCTCTCCTTCAGCCTCCGCCGGCCCCCGTTACCGGTGACACCCAGGGCCGGGTGTTGGGCCGGCTCTTCCTGGTTAATGACGCAATGCGTCATCACGGCAGCTGGCGTGACAGGTCTCTGCATGCCGGCCGGCATGATGACGCATTGCGTCATTAACCAGGAAGAGCCGGCCCGACACCCGACCCAGGTGACGCCGGTAACGGGGACCGGCGGAGGCTTAAGGAGAGGAGCCAGGAGGACGCCGCGGGACCTTGCCGCCTACTATGAGCTGGAAGAAGCCCCAGGTAAGTATATTCTTTTAAATTTGGGCACTCCTCGAGTTCATTTACAATAACTACAGAATTCTCACTATATACTGCATGTGAAAATAACTACAGAGGTGATAACTTAAGAACAGAAATGATAAGATGGCTCTCTCACTATGAAAACTTAGCTCTACACCTTAATAAGGCAAGCTTCTTTAGTGAATCAACACTGAAAATACTGATCGATGTGTGGTGATGTTTTCTCTTGCCTTATCACCGGGATGATCTTAGTGAATTGAGGCCCATGTGTCCTAGCGAGGGGTAGGTGGGCACGAGGTGATATCGTAATGGTACAGGTAGAAATGCCCACTGTATCCAGATCACGCTGTGTGTGACTTCATGTGAATAGGCTTCTTGGCGGGATAATACACTATATTAATGTGGATCCAGAAACGTGTGTGTGTGTGTGTGTGTGTGCGCACATATGATAGACTACTGTTGTTAAATGCCCATAGACTGTGAGCCTCATTGAGGGACAGTTAATGTAACCTTCTCAATTTCCTCTGTGATGGGACTATGTAAATGTTGATGAATAATAATTTTATTCCTATTTAAGCAGTTATCAATTAAAAGTTCAGTTTTTTAATTTGCCAGCTGTAAGTTTGTGAAAAAAAATTGCTTTAATTCTGGCCCCAGCAGTAAAACTCTTTGGTATCTTATACATTATAAAATTTATAAAATTCATGGCTCACATACATGTTTAGCAGCTCTTGTCCTGCACCAGGTTCCCTGTTTTGCAGCAAGCCATTAACAGGACTCTCTCTTCCTGCAAAACGTGTGCCTCGGTGGACTTGGGAGAGCAAGGTTTGAATAATAGACATTATGTTAATGCCATGTAATTGAGTGTGTTAAAGCTCTCAATAGTCCATTTATATGTAAGCAGCTAACTTGAGATCTTGCATTTATACCTTACATTTTATACGTTCCATATGTGGAAACTTTATATTAATAGGAGAAGTGTGACTGGTTTGGCTTTAGGGAAGCCTGAAGCTATATAAAGACTGCCTTTATCCCCTTTCTCTCAGTATAAGCATGGACTGGGAAAGCTGCAGAGAAACAGAGGTAATTTGTTAACTTACTTCCTCTGGTACATTTCCATAGTGACACAGCCTGGATATGCACACCGATATGTATTAACTGTGCTGCTAGAAGATTACATGAAATGGCAATCCGCTCTGCAAAGCTCTTGGAAATACAACATCAAAGACAAGCTTCACATTTGTCCCATGCTTGTAGCCAGCCAGATGACTCAATGCATGGCATTCACACTAATGGAGTCACATGGCAGAAAGGGGGAAATGTTGTTTTACCCTTTTCATTATTAAAATTGGGCCAGATTTATCTAGATGGTGCAAAGAAAACTGGAGCAAATGTTATGTAGCTGCTCAGGGCGACAAATCAGAAGCCTTGTTTGATTAATCAGCTGATGCTTGACTGGCAGCTCTGAGCAAGTGATGTAGATTACTTTGCCCCCTGTCTTTAGAAGTCTGCCCTTTGGGCACAATTTACAGCACATTTGTTATTTTTCCCTTCTGTTCCATTTCTAAATTTGCTGTCCGCTCAGTTGCTTTAAAACTGCTCAATCCTAAACTTCTTCCCATCCACCTCACAGATGACTGTTTCATGCTTTTATCAATGTACTAGCTGGAAGTAAAGGAACTGCTGTTGGGAAGAATTACACGCATCAAGAAAGTAACAGCCGCTTGCTTTTATCTATCTCACAAGCTCTTTCAGTGTAATTTGATTTGCTTATGACTTCTCCTCCTGTGGCACTTGTTGTATGACTGCAGAACGCCAGTAACTGTTCAACAGCATTAACATCAACATCCCTAATCTATCCAGTTCATCAGAAGATAGAGTATGTCTAAAATAAAATAACATTTTTCCTTACTTAGATGCAGAATGATTGTTACTTTCCATATGACCTTCAGGCAGGGAACACACTTGAATTTCAGTTTTCCACGCGCGGTTTTCTGCATAATTTTTCTGCACACCAAATGTGTTTCCATGCAGGAAACCGCGTGCGTTTTTTCACAGCACCTGATGTAATTGATAGAGAAAACTGCCAAAATGTGCAGAGTCATCATGCAGAATGTCAGTTTTTTTTCTGCGTGAGAACACAGTAAGGCCTGGTGCACACCAGAGGAGTTTTTCTGAGCGTTTTGAGTTTTTAAATCTGCTGCTAATGTTATCCTATGTGTCTGTGCACAATGGAGCAATGAGGTTTTGTAAAAAAAAAACCCCATAGCATTACATTGGGAAAAGCTTTTGAACCCTCTAGCGTTTGGGCGCTAGAGGTTTCAAAAGCTCTTCCCAATGTAATGCTATGGGGGTTTTTTACAAAACCTCATTGCTCCAGTGTGCACAGACACATAGGATAACATTAGCAGCAGATTTAAAAACTCAAAACGCTCAGAAAAACTCCTCTGGTGTGCACCAGGCCTAATGCTACGTACACACATGCGACAACCATCGTTCGTTGTCAACGACGAACAATCTTTTAATTGACAAAAGAACGACCGAAGTAAAGTTAGTTGTAAAAAGTGTGTAACGATCACATCGTTAGAACGAACGTTACACCACGTAAAAGCACTTAATGCGCCTGCGCATAAAATTGTAAAGTTCCTTGGAGAAAAAGTGAAATGCGCATGTCCAGCCTGGTACGAACGATCGTTTCCAACGATGTACCACTTTTGCTAACGATCGTCGGTGGTAAAAATCCGCCAAGACAGAACTTTGTTTTGTAGCGATTTGCCTCGTTCGTCGTTTGCCTTAATAGTCGTTGGTTCGTTTTTTTTGTAACGATCGTCGTTGGTAAAGATCGGGGAACGATCGTTACAAACGACTATAGTCGCATGTGTGTACGCACCTTAAGTTTGAACTAGCACATTGATTAACATGAGTTCTCAGTTTTTTCTCTGCAGAAAACGCGTACGAAAACTGTCAAGTGTGTTCCCTTCCTCATGCTTTCAGTTCACAACTGTTCTGACATAATTTCAAATACCTCAAGTTTTTAGGTTTAATTTCATTAGTTATACTCTTATCTTTTATAGAAATATAATGAAAATGAACATATACACATTTCTGTTAAAATTTCTGAATTACTAAAATGGATGGGTGGCTTAACAACCGGATACCAGGATGAAAGTGTATACTATATGAATGGGTTCAGATGGGTAGATTCGGAAGGTGGACAGTAGCAGTGTCATAAATAAGTGTGACTGAGATGTGTTATAATAAAACATTCACATCAATGATTTATAGAGGAAGTTGTAAAAGGGACAGCATACTGTATATTCTTTAGTTTTTTGTTTTTTATTGTCATTCACACCGGGCTGAATGAATTGTGCTATCTGACCACCTAATATGAAAGTGTTGTAATTCATCCAAGTCAGGTTTGCAGCTCAGGGATACCTCTAGTAATCAGGGCCAGAGTAACGACGAGACTGTAGAAAGTGTCAGCTTCACGCACATGAAACCAGCGTTGCCAAGGCAGTGCGGTGCTCTCCTCCCTGGTGCTGTCTAGGTAATAATACCATTTACAGAGCTGATTATTCTGCTGCACAGCCTTACAATATCACATTTTCCACCAAAGTGCAAAAAGCTAAATTGTACGCTAAATATAAGCTTGGGAGCAAAGCCGATTGCTTGCCTTTGTTGTTGCTGTTTGAATGCAGAACAAGAAGTAGTTTGCATAATGATGCATTGTATTTGGACGTGGGAGAAAAATCTATTTCTTACAGTTAGATCATATAGGGCGAATGTAAAATTTTTGTCAGTGCTTTTCATGCATGTAATATCTGTATCTTAAAAAAATGGAGTAAGGAACTTTTGCTTCTGTAGTATTAGAACAATGTTAAGGGAAACTGCCAAAACTTTGCAACAGCATTTCTCAACCTTTCTACCCTGGATGAACCCTGCAAACAGCTTTTGGATCTCAAGGAACCCCTACAAACAATCTTTTGATCTCGAGGAACCCCTGCATTTATTTTGCAAGAGGCATGGTTTTTGTGTCAGCAAGGAACAGAATTCTGATTATTAGGTGATCTGCAGTATCGCCTATAATACAGGTATATCAGAAAGCTGATGTGACAACAAATAGCAATATAGTGATTGGTGCAACAGTAATACTGATAGATTTAGCTATACCTCACCAGAGGAGCTGGTGGGTACTAACAGTACAGGCCCCTCACCAGAGTCAAGGGCCCTCTGGTGAGAGTAGAGTGGTCAGACTAATCGGGTTGGCAACAGGCAGACAGATGCAGTACAAAATCGGAAGGCAGAGACAGGAAGGTATAAACAGGCAGAGTCGGCAGCAAGATCAGATGGGCAGAGGTACAGAGTCACTGAGCAGAAGAGTAGTCAGAACGAGCCAGAGTCATGCACAAATAATAACACAGTAATGTAAATCTTTAAGGCTATCAAACAATTTCTATCTTGTGTGAAATCCCCGCTTTCCTCCCGGATCAAAGCACACCGGAACTATCTAAAGTCTAAGCGCTAACACCAAGTATTCGCAACAGCAGACAAGTTGTGAGTGATTCAGCTAGGCTTATGAAGCAGAGAAGACCCCTCCGGCACTCCCCCTCCTATCAGCCAATGAGGAGCGGCGAGCGTCTCCTCTGGCGTCAGCCGATCGGCCGGTAAGCTGACGCGCCTCCTCCCCGCATAAAGGTCCTGTCTGTGCGCATGCGCCCGCGATAATGCAACCCTATGTGCGGCTGACAGACCCGTCCTCTGCGTGCTAGACGCCTGAGGCACGGATAGATTGCTAGGCAGGGAGCTGGAGGCAGCTGCGGTGGTAGCGCTGTTCACCGCAGCTGCCTCTGCCACGTTTGTTACAGTGTGGATGTTTATTTCACTTCCCCCTATTACACTGCCACTCATATTGTCTACTGAGCCCCCAATCTAGTGCTTCTTGTTACAGTACCACCTATTATAATGTGTTCTATTATACTTCCCCCACAATGGGGGTAAAATGCCAAGGAACACCTGCAGAGTACTCAAGGAACCATGGTTGAGAAAGCATCGTCTCCACAGTAGGTGCATGCTGGTTCCTTTTGATTTACTTCTGCTTTCCTTTGAAACAAAGCCTTATTTTTATGGATGTTTTGACTTCTCTTACTTGAATCAGTTATCTGCCCCTTATTGTTGTCCTCAAATCAGTACAGCATTTTAATTGGCAGCTGAGGGACAGGCACAGAGCTTACAGTCCAGAAGTTTTGAAGCCAGTAAGAAATATCCCTGATCTCCTAGACTGCTCTGGGAGGAGATTACCGCATTGCTAAACAGCCTAAGCTAAGCATCACTGGGGAGGGCAGGGCTACATGTCAATATACAACAATATATAGATATAGAAAGTGTTTCTCATGGTGAAACTAGGAAAATTACAATAAAAGTGGGTATCCCGAATAAATTAATGCATTTTACTTTTATGTTATTAGAATGGCTTTTTAAAACCAGTTCACAAGTACAGAGATTTGTAGCAGCAACATAATCTTTGGCACAGTTGCTGCTAATGTTACTCATTGGCTGCATCATGCCAGCAGCATCTTGCACCTCAGTAACAAGTGATAGCAGCAACAACTGCTTTGTAGTAGCAGATCTACTGTTGTAGGAGGAGGTTTGCTACTTATCATACTTGTCAATGGAGCTTCCAGTTGATGATGTGGCACATAGGTGTAGCTGAACTGGATAACCAGATACCTGGATGAAAGTATATAACATTTAAATGGGTGCAGATCAGAATCACTGGCAAGAGAACGTGATTCTGATAACAGCACCTGTGCTAGAATTTTCATTAGCTGTGTCTTGCTGCTACACATCTCTTTGCATGCTGTATGTGTGACATGGTCCTTATGCTGGGAATACACAGTGCGTTTTTGCTCGATTTGTTCGATCGATAATTTCCAACATGTCCGATTTCACGTTCGATCGTTTTGGCACTAGATTTTTGACAGAAGTGAATGGAAAAAGATAAGTAAAACGCGCGGAAGAATAAGAGGATCGACTGTGGAATCGAGCGGCAAAAACGCATCGTGTATTCCCAGCAATAGGTGTTTTTCAGATGATCAAATGACTTGAAAGGTCAACATATGGGAATGCAGCTCAGCCCAGCTTTGTTGGCGTGCTTTTGTGCGAGATGGAGAATGAAGGTTAGAGTGAGACAGTGGACCTTCCCAGAGTGAGCAATACAGTAAACATTGGCCACAAAAGTCCAATCTGAATCAATCAATTCCAAAGGTTATTGAATCAATCAAATGCAAATATAGGATTATTGCCATATCTGTCCAGTTTGGCAGGAGTCATCTAATATAAATTATCAATATTGTTCAAGTATAAGGTTGGAGTGAGCTCAGAAGTGTCCCACAATGCATCACTGCTGAATATGCAAATCCTTTCTTTGTAAAATACATATCATTTTAGTAGGGAGCCTTTTTGGTCTCTTTCAGCCCCCACTCCTTGGAGCTCTGGTTCACCATGAACTTGCTGGGCAATCTGTAACTAAGGGCTGTGCACATAGTTTAGTTATGTTGCTGTAAATATAGTCTGTAGAGCAGCCTTTCAGCATAGAAGGGGTGCCTGAAGTATGACAGTACATAAAGTAGATTTCATAGCAGATCTTGTTCCAAGTGAGCTGGTTTTTGTATTTGTTTGAGTTGTGTATCTGCTTGGTTGAAGTCAGTCTGTGAAGTCTTGACCTGAACTGTTAAATATGCCAGCATCTCCATATTTCTGGCATTTATTGAATAGTGGGGGAAACAGTTACTATACAGTTGTTCTTTGTTCAGCACCACTCTCACATATTCCTTCCCAGCTTACTACAAAGTGGAAATATATGTAAAGAACATCAGAATGCAAATGAATGTGCACTACTGATATTTATAACGAGATTAAACACAAAGCAAATATCTTCAGATAGAGCAGATGTCCTTAACTTGCATGTGGCGTTTTGCAGAGGTTTCAGCTCTTTGCCAGCGCTGGAACAATCTGGTAATGCCAATAAAATGTAAAAATTAAACAATGCTTCTGTGCACACATTGCTTTATTGTTCTTATTATTATTTTACTATTTTACTGTCTTTTTGTTAGAGCTATAAAAAGTGTATATATAAAAGTAAAATAAAGAAAATAAGTACAATACAAATTTGAAAATTCTAGTCCTCTGATATCAAAGGTTAACAGCTTTTAACATTACAGTACGTGTAAATAAGTGTGTGTGTGTGTGTGTGTGTGCGCGCGCGCGCGCACACACACACACACACACACACACACACACACACACACACACACACACACACACACACACACACACACACACACACACACACACACACACACACACACACACACACACACAAAAGTTTGGACGCACCTTCTCATTCAGAGTCTTTTCTTTATTTTCATGACTATAAACATTGTAGATTCACACTGAAGGCATACCAACTATGAATTAACACATGTGAAGTATAGTACATAACCAAAAAGTGTGAAACAACTGAACATGTCATAGTCTAGGTTCTTCAAAGTAGCCACAAGATTATAGCGGAGTCAGTCTTCTGTGATGTCTTTTCAAGCCCAAGCCTGCCCCCTTGTGGCTCTGCTTTGAGGATAAATGGCAGCAAAGCAGAGCCACTAGGGGGCAGACTTGGGATTGAAAAGACATCACCGAAGACTGACTCAGCTATAATCATTTCGGGAAAAGCTGGACTGAATGCTCAGTTGGGGATTCTTATTAGGGCTGATAACAAGCAGATTTAGCAGAGAAGAATGAAACAAAAAGCAGGATAGGTGTTTACGGTCATGTTCCCATTGATATATTGTAAAATACATGAGGGTGCTTTGTCTCTGGTTCCCATTAAGAAAGAATTTAATGATATTGATTTATATAACACCATTACATTGCTGCTGTTTAAGGTGATAATAAATACAAATATATGTATAATAATAATAATTATAAATGCCTAAAATAATGTATACGGTACCTAATATAATACATAAAACAATACGTACCAATAACATTGCAAAACACAGGTAATAAAACACAGGCAACCAGGATACCCAGTTGGTAGTGCATGTAAATTAAATAACGAGGCAACACCGAGATACAAAAAAGAGGGCCCTGTGTATAATCTGAGGGTCCACTGCTAGATATTGACATTATCAAACCTGAAGAATGGACCCATGCTCTCTTAGAGGCTTGTTCATGCGTCTGTTTTATTGTGTCCATTGTCGCAACAGACAGACCCAACCTACTTGGTTTTCACAGACAATGTTTGCATTGCAATTCATCCAATAGAATGCCACCTATGTGCTCTGCAGTGCAGCAGACCTTCACAGTGACGCAATGTATCTGCACTAGTCATATACACTACCACTCCAGCTGGATCCCTTGCAGTGCGAACCAAACCTTAGCCTCCACATTTTCTTTACATGTATACATTTATGGAGATATGTGGAAGAACAAGGTTTGTTCTGCATTCTTCCTAGAGTACTAGAATTATTTAGGTTTACACTGAGTGCTGCCTTCAGATACATGTATTCACTACTATATATAGATTGAAAGAATGGCTGGTTCTAAATTCCAGCTCCAAATGTGACCATGCCATTCCTTTTATCTTCTTGACATGGATTCTGTGTAATTCTGGGAAGAGAATGTTTTTAAACTGGCATTATAGCAAGTTGGCATGTGCATATGAATTTGCATGCCTGCTTTGAAGAACGGAGGCTGTAATTTACTTCTAGGCTTTAAAATAGCCCCTTGCTTTAAGCAGGCCTACATGCAAACATATAATAAACTCTGTTAGATGTCTTTATCTTGTTTACTACTTAAACAAGTTTTCTTTCTTCTCATTGCAGATTTAAATCCAACCTGTGCTCAACACATACTTATTACAAAATAAAAATGTAACTATTGGCATTTTGAAGTAGAGACATGCGTACCACAGTAAGGTTCCACTATTTTTCACCATAACTGATTCCTGCAGTCTTTACCTGCATGGAAGCTGCTATCTTGCTTGATAAGTCATCACTATACACAGCAGCTTGGTAAGATCATGTTCTTTATTCCACAGCCTGTTCAGAAGGTAACGCCTATTAGGTGCTGCCAGGTCCTGCTGTTCTACTCTAATGCTGGGAATACACAATAAGATTTTTCAGCAGATTTACTGTCCAAACGATTTTCCGATCGTTTTTCTGATCGATTTCCTTCACTTCTTTGAGAAATTGATTAAAAAAAAAAAAAAAAAAGATCGAAAATCAGATCAGACATGTTGGAAATTATCCATCGAACCATATATCTGCCACAAAATCTCCTGGCGTATTCCCAGCATAAGACACTGTATGAAATTAAGATAAGTGGGTAACACCCATGAAACACAATGTTGTTTTTAGTATCCAATACATTTATATTCCAAGCCCAATCCTCGTATGAGGTAAGGCTGTTATTTTCTGAAAATCGGACCTGAACTCAGAACTTCCTTTCTGCTCTAAAAGATACACAATAGCATAATAACCTTTACAAATTCTATGTTACAGCGGATACAAATCCTGCAATACATCTGCAGTGTGTTTACTTCCTGATTTCATGGAAGCAGACATATTGTTAATATCCTGTGTTTACAAATGAGCTCTCTGCCGTGGCAGGCAGCTGACACAGTTGAGGGATCACATTACAACGTGTGCTTAGTCACAGATGAGGGGGAAATAGACTAAACTCTCTGAATACATACAGGGTGCATTTCTCTGTTCTCCTGTCCTGTGCAGGAGTTTAGGTCCACTTCAACAGTTCTCAAACCATCCTATATAATATGCACGTGTCCCTGCGTCCTCCTTTGTCTGTGTCCTTGGGTCCATGCTTTTTGCTACTGCGCTACCCAGACAGCCGTTGAGACAGGAGGACAGGGACAGAGAGCCGGGCGAATATGTGCACGGGCGGACTGGTGCATGCGCAAATTCAAAAAACAGACCTAGAGCCCGTTTTTAAACTGGCTTGGGACTACCAGTTATGTATAAACTTCCAGTAATGTTTCATGAAACCAAAAATGTTCATCGCTGACGGTTACTATGATGGTGTGACTATTTTAGAGTAGAAGGGAAATTGGCCATAGTTCCTATTTCTGTTTACACTGCAGTAGCCACACTAGAGTTCTGTGAGGTGACCCGCAGAGCTTATATAGTCTGTAACGATAAGTTGTGTTCTGCCTAATAATACACTCACTCATACATTCCTGTAACGTTTGCAGCCATCATTAACTGGACCACGATAATTAAATTCCCCTTTTCGATGGAAAGAACTTTTTATGAAGGCAAAAGTCTTTTTACCTTCATTATTTCTTTTCCTCAGCTAAATTATATACTCATTTACCTTCTTAATTGCTTGTGGCCTGTTTTTATATGCTTTGTGAAAGTCTGGCATGCTTCACTTAATGTCCCGCTTGAGTATACTGCGTTAGTATCTAATAAAAGTTTATGCCGTTTTCAGTATAATCTATATTGGGGTGTGTGGTACCTACTATTTATAGCTTTTAGGTGAACAAAGCTGGTTTTTCACTACCTTACAGATTTGCAATCACTTTAACTTCATGGGTGAGAAAACTTTAAGTGAACTGTAACAAAACTGTTCCCTTCATAGTTCCAGACCAATAACTGCACACCAAGAACAGGATGCTGTTCATTTACCAGGGTTCAGGCTCTGACTTTTTTCACCAGTCCAAAGTTTCCTATTCTTTTGCAGCAGTACGTCTGTAGCGTGATAACCGTCACTTTACACCTATTGCACACTGTGGTTTAAAACGAATTATATGCATTTATTTGTGCAGTAAAACTGTGTGGAAGTGCTGTTCAAACTTAATGATGCTACTAATAAGTTGCTCTATAATGCTCTATAATGCTCTGTAATGTTTGAATAAATCTAAGATTGCTTGGTGGGCTGCACTTTGCTTTGCATATATTATTAAAACAAGGACCATACAGTCCAAAAAGTTACTGTACAAAACCGGTAAAATGGGCTGATAAATGTACGTCTTGCTTCTGTTTCATAGAACTTCTGTCCATAAAATTCCCCTCCATTGTTTTTATAGTGTATTTTGCTAAGGAGGAAGGTCGAACTGCGTACATTTAAAAGGGGCGCCCGGTAAAATGGGAGCTACAAAATTCCGGTAGTAATATTTACCGTTCTTCTACTATCCACAATAGTACAATATTGTAATTATACTGCTATTCTACTATCTCTCACATGGTAACCCCAACTACATCTAAGGGCCTGTACACACTGCTGCACTTGCGCTGTGCTTTTAAAGTCGCACGCGCTTTTTAATTGCAAGGGTTTTTTTTGAAACATCATGAAAATCGTGAAGACCTGTACACACTGGTGCGATGCATTTTTTCTAATTTCATGAAGGCTTTGCAGTTTAAAAATCGCATGAGATTTTAAAAGTGCAGCACAAGCGCAACAGTGTGTACAGGCCCTTACACTAACTTCTTCCCCATCTATCTCTAACACGAACTCCCACAGCAAATGTAGCTGAACCCCCTGTGCCTGTTGCCGCAGTTCCACCCACAGCTGACCATAGCAACTGTCTCCGCGCCAATCCCACCAGCATTCGGCTATGATTTGTTTGACTTGTTTCACCTGGTATTTAGAATTATCTAGTTTTAGCATGCTGCACTCTTTCTTTCTTCCTTCCTTTCTTTCTTTCTTTATATATTTTCTTCTTTCTTGTAATATTTGCACTTATACTGTATATTAAACTCAGGCTCATTTCATTGGAACTTTAACCAAGGTTTGTCTGCCAGTAGTAAAGGTGACATGCAGGCTCTCATTGTGGATCAAATAACATGAATGAATTAAATGGAAAATATCCATCAATTTCTTGATCTCCTTTCTATTTTTTACTTCTCACCTTGCAATGTATTGATTTATTTTTCTCCCCTACCACTATTTTTTGGTAAAGTGCTTTAAGGTGCCCATACATTACTCAATTTACAGTATCGAAACCCCACCGATTTGAACATTTGTGGCTGCCCAATTATTTTGATCCATTTATTGCTGAAACAATCAATCTGGCATTCTGGGTTGCCCGACTGTTGCTGCATTCAATTTTCCAGTGATAGACTGACCCACAGCTGGTCTCTATCCATGTGTAATGTGTACACATTGCACACTGTGTGCCCCTTGCTGAGTGTTGCATCAGCTGTAATACACCATTGTGGTGTTTATTGTTGTGGTGTTTGTTGTATAAACCAAATATATTGTTTGCCACCAAGATGACAGTATAAGTGAACATTTTTAAATGTTTATTTTCAGATTACAGCAGTAAAATCAAACTGACTGTTTGTCTCTGAAAGAAACTGTTAGATTGTCAGATTATAATTACGGTCTGTGTTCCTGTTAGGAGATATTTCTGGGGACACTTAGGAAGAAATCTCTTCAGAGGAGGATGAATTTTCATATTTGCCACAATTGATCCTTGACCCCTGTTTTAAACCAGAGAATCTGGTAAATTGTCTCACTTGAAGCCAAATGAGATAGGAACAGGAAGTGAGGAAAACACTCTTCAGTGCAGATGTAGCATTTAAACATGACAGAGTAGAGAAGGGCCAGATTCTTGAAAAGTTAAAAAAAAAAAAAAAAAAAAAACACTTTGCCTTGACTTTCAGTGAATGTGTGAACTCTGTACGTTGTAAATCGTGGGTATAGACTTGTGGCAAACCCATATTTTTCTCAAGTGTTGAAAATGTTCACTCTCTTGAATGTGTTAATACTACAGCTTTTTACTCACTGTTAGCTTGTTTTCACAGACTGTTGCAATTACCACACATTTAAGGCTATTATTTATACATACTGCAATTAGGCTACTAAAATATGACTGACTGCACCTCTGACAGGCCCGTGAGTGACTGCATGTGTCTGCTGAAACCATATTACTTTGAGGTTTATTTTAACTGCATAGGCCATATTTTTTCTATTATTTTATCAGTATGTGTTAATGGTATGTGTGTGTGCAGTTTTGTCTACTGTTGCTTCTGGTTACATCCAGTAAAATGTATACCTCAGACATAGCCACTAAATTCCAAAGATTAGAAACACTTTTTTAAGTGTACAGACTCCATGTCCAGTCAATACCCCTTCATTGCTTCACTGTTTTTGTTTTTTTGTTTTTTTACACTGTTTTAAAAAAAAGTTGTGTTATAATTATGGCTTCCTTATCAACAGCACAATTAACAGAATAGTAGACCAGGAGGGGACTTTAAAAGGGTGGTTTATTTTATAAGTAAAAATATATATGTCTTATCACTTTAAACTTAAAACCATCTTTGTGGTTACATCATTTTTTAATAAAGTAATACTTGTGCTGCGTCCAAGGTAATGAATGAATACATTATGCTTTAGAGACTAGAAGAAAATTATCACAGTGATTAGTTATCTGCAAAACACCACATTCCTTGATGCATGTTGTGAGACAAGCAGCATTCACTTTTTCAGCACTTTTTCAGGGCAACCAAGAGAATTCACCGGGGGAGACTTGGGCGCAGGATGCAACTGGTCGGCGGCGTTAAATACTATTCCCCCTCTAGGTCCACGTGGATAGTGGGGAATAATGTAATTCCGCTGCCAGCTATTGCTGGAAGTGGAATTACAGTGTTTTAAAAGCAACTTAAGCTCCATCTTCTGACGGCGTCAAAGTTGCTCACTGTGCGCTGCTATAGCCATAATTCTTATTACGATCTATGGTAGTGCCGGCTGCATCCAAGTCTCCTGCGCTGCATTTGCAGTGTTCATCTTCAGGAGGGTAGGTGTTCATAATCTTCACAACTAAGTCAACGGCAAGTCCATAGAAACCTGGGACAACATGTATGCATGGTTCCCTCTCTAAATCCTCTTGTCCTGTCACCAATCAACCAGTCCCTAATAATGGGTAAAGTATTTTCAGTTAAATTTCTATCACGTCATTCAATACAAATGTCAATTTTGAACATGGATTATGTAAATGAATCTTTTGGATTTGTAGCCTTTTTTTCTTCTCTATTCTTTGGGCTTGTCATTGATTTTGATGGAAAACATACTTTTCGAAGAAGAGAATTTTTATTTCAATAGTAAGGAATATGTTCTGAATATGATTATTTTGGGGTAGTAATACATTTTCCCCAAATCTATAAAGTGTGGTTTTTACCTTTCAGAACTGAAAAACTGGAAACTGAAAAACGTATCATTATGTATTCAGCGCTTAAAATAACAAACATTTTGCAACAACTTGATATTAGCTAGCATGTCCTTGACGTTCTGTTGTTATCATATATGTGTTATCCTGGTCCTATAGGAGTTGGTCTTGTGTCTCTTTTTGGAGTTTCCAGTCAGCAGAGGCTCCAGGAGGGCAATTAATTCAACAGTAAGTGCTGTTCTCAGTCATAGTTCTGGCAGTCTTTGGTTCTGTTGAATATACTAACTTGCATGCACAATATAATCATCAGTGGGACACAAAAGCAATGGAGCTTCCGCTGTATAATTTATTTAAAATAGAGGCACAGGAGTCTGTAATGGCTAAATAACTAAGCCTGCTGCTAATTTGCATACTGCAGCAGTGTCTTAAAGAGACTCTAACAAAATGTTGAGCCTTATTTCTTCTATCCCATAAGTTCCAATACCTGTTCTAATGTGCTCTGGCATTCTGCAGCCTTTTCTAGTTGCACTATCTCTGTAATAAATCTTATCTTCTCTTGGGTCTGTCGGGCTCAGGCTGGAATGTGTGGAATGTGCAGCACTGCTGGTCATTGGCAGAAGCTATACACACCCTCTCCAAGCTCTGCATGAGTCACACAGTGAGCTGTTCTCACTCTGGTTAGAAGCCATGTTTTTGTTTGTAAACACTGCATAAAACTGGCAATTACAAGCCAGGATTGCAACAGGGAGTGGCAGAAACAGCACAGAGGGGCCCAGGAGAACATCATGAATAGAATGGTATGCTTTTTATTGTAAGAATTTTAGAGTACAGATTCTCTTTAAAGGGGAACTTTAACCCAGGATTGAACTCCATCCCAATCAGTAGCTGATACCCCCTTTCCCACAAGAAATCTTTAGCATTTCTTAAATAGATCGGGGGCTCTGTATGGCTGATATTGCGGTGAAACCCCTCCCACAGTGTGATGCCATGACCACAGTCCTGACAGTTTTCTGTCTGTGAACCTGATTGTATTGTGGGAAATAACAGCTTTTTACAACTGCCAAGCAAGCAATATCTCCCTCTGTGCATAGAACTCTCTAACGAACATTCCGTACAGATCAAGTGGCAGAACTAAAGATGTCACCACCAGTGATACATTTCAGAATGTAAATCAGGGAGAGACAGGGTTTTACAATGGGCAAACACTGCTTAAATAATCTGTAAATGAATATTGTAAAAAATGAGCAATTTTATTCATTGACTGTTTCACTACAGTTCCTCTTTAAGATACATGGCATACTAACCAGATCTGTCCATGCTCAATGTATGAATATGAGTGTAAGTAATAAGGCAGAAAACAGGTGCCAGGAATTCTTGTGCGCTGCTTTCTGGAGGAAACGTTATAATTCAGCAATAAAGGATTTACTCTGGCCACCGGCACAGGATAGTCCTGGATGAAGGTGAAAGATGGAGTTTTTACATTCACAGGGTACCACCCATGAGTAGACCTCCCGTGAAGTGGCCAGTCTTCCAGCAGCTATTGTGTACACTTTGTCTCACTTCTGTTTGCACATGCCATGTGCCGAAGCTGTTAAAAAGGGCTACAGCACACCTTTTTGGGTGCTGCCACAGCCCACAATATTTTTATCTGCTATTCGGCACCAGGACAGTAAATTGGGTGCCGGGTACCCCATATTGGTAAGGGAGAGAGCTGCTTTCTGATCGGTGTCTCTGAGCCACTGCTCCCTGGGCACCTGATCATGAAGGCTTTTACCGACAGAACCACTGCACCTCTGCACACAGAGTACTCTTCATCAGCTAAATCCAACACCCTTTTTTTTGAAGACCCCTTTCTTACTTGTACTCGCACGTGTTTAAAGGGATACTGTAGGGGGGTCGGGGGAAAATGAGTTGAAGTTACCCGGGGCTTCTAATGGTCCCCCGCAGACATCCTGTGCCCGCGCAGCCACTCACCGATGCTCCAGGCCCGCCTCCGGTTCACTTCTGGAATTTCAGACTTTAAAGTCTGAAAACCACTGTGCCTGCGATGTCGTGTCCTCGCTTCCCCTGATGTCACCAGGAGCACACGGCGCAGGCACAGACCATACTGGGCCTGTGCAGTATGCTCCTGGTGCCATCAGTGGGAGTGAGGACATGGCAACGCAGGCACAGTGGTTTTCAGACTTTAAAGTCTGAAATTCCAGAAGTGAACCGGAGGCGGGGCTGGAGCATTGGGGAGTGGCTGCGCGGGCACAGGACGTCTGCGGGGGACCATTAGAAGCCCCGGGTAACTTCAACTCATTTTCCCCCGACCCCCCCTACAGTATCCCTTTAATGCATCTGCATGATCTATGGATACATTAATGCATTTTTGTAATGAGTGAACATGAATGTTTTAGTACTTGTTTGTTTCACATTCCCTGCAGATTTCATAGCTATGGATGAAATAGCCTTTCATCCATGACCATAAAAAATACAGTTTGAATTCGATGCAATCCTTCAGATACGCGTGTAGATAAAATATAACGAACTATAGGCCACAAAAGCAAAGTTGGAAGTTTTGCTCTTGGGATGTTTTTTAATTGCAGTATCTCTGAGCATTGCATAGTCTGATATTGGGGTAAGTTTGCTGGGATATTTATTCCTGGGAATGGACTTTTCCTCCTATAATCTTTCACACTAGGGAATAAAGTACTTTATATTGTTTGAACTGTTGCCCAGATCGATGGGCAACAGTTACTTCTCAAAGATCGTTGCTGATGTCTTTGCCTTTGAAAGATTCAGCATGTATCCGTTCTTTTTAAGAGAAATTTCAGAATTGTTAAAAACTTGTGTAACTTTTTTTTTCAACTATCATGCTATTTTACCTTTCTATTCTAATTTGCAGCTATATTATTGAAAAATTCAGGGAAATCCAGATTTCTTCTATATGCAATGCATGGTTTTGGTAGTGTTAGGGTACGTTTCCACTTGAGCGGCGCGATTTGCTCGCGGAAACCGCGTCAACGAATCCGCATGCGGTTGCGGATTCGTTGACGTTTCCATGCGGATTTTCACGCGGATTCGCCCGCGGTTTTAACGACGCGATTTTAACCATGTCAATGCCGGCAAGCATTGACATGGGTTTTTAGACGAAATCGCACGCGGAAACGCCGGGAAAACCGCAAGACTAAAGAGCTTGCGGTTTTCCTATTTAGTTACATTACCGACGATTCGCGTGCGGGTGTGCGGCGTGCGAATTCTGACGGCTCTGCTGTGCAGATTTTTTCTGCATAGCGAGCCGCACAGAATTCCTGACAAGTGGAAACAGCGCCATCCACTTGTATTGGTTGAGCGAATCTGCATGCAGGAAACGCATGCAGATTCGCTCGAGTGGAAACGTACCCTGAATCACACCTGAAACAAGCATGCATTTAAATATCTGATCTGCATGCTTGTCCACAGTCTATGGGTACAAATATTGGCTTCAGAGGATCAGTAGGATAGGCAATTCATAGTTTAAAAGGAAATATTGCAGCCTCCATCTCCCTCCCACTACAGGTGTCCTTTAAGTCATTACCACAAAACAAAAATTCTGATCTTTGTTATGTAATAACTTGGCCAAACTTACAAGAAAAAGATAAGGCTAGGTTCACAGTGGGAGTTGCTTTACATTCCCTGTAAAAGCGGGAATACAACAGAATGGAAAAATCGCATTGCACATTATGCGCCCATTGCGTTGCATTAAGGGCTTGTTTCCACTGTTGCGACGCGATTTCGGCCGCATTCCGACGCTTGTAAAAACGCATGCGGATGCGTTTCCACATGCGTTTTTACCCGCGATTTCGCATGCGATTTCGCATGGCAGGGTGCCATGCGAAATTAACCATGACACTGCCAGGGCTAAATAAAATTGAAAAAGGTGCGAAATCGCACGCGAAATCGCGGGTAAAAACGCATGTAACAAACGCATGCGTTTTTACTATTAAATACATTAGCGGCGATTCGCACGGATTCCCGACGCAGGCGAAATCGTTGGCTCTTTTGTGCGTTTTTTTCACGCTGAAAAAAACGCACCTCAACAACGCTACAGTGGAAACAGGCCTATCCACTTGTATTACATGTGCGGATCTGCATGCGTTGGACGCATGCAGATTCGCGATAGTGGAAACGAGCCCGTAGTGAAGTATAAAGTCAGTGAAAAATGTTTTATGCTACTGATGTGTGATGTGGCAATGCACTGTGTTGGGATACTGTAGTCTGTTGGATGGCATTACATAGGATGCACTCTGAACGTCGCATAGACTTACTATTGCAGTGCAAGTTTCTGCATGAAAATGCCTCCCTTTTGTCGCATCACAATGCCCCACTGTGAACTCCGCTTTAATGTATCTGTATTGCTTGCTCTGATTACAGGTTCATTATAAAAAGCATTGTTGAAATACATTAGGTCGTTTCATAATTGTAGCCTGTATTACTGTTCTACTATCAAAATACTAATTCTGGTGTCCTTTTCTAATTTCCTCCAGTCTTCTCACAGGTGTGATCAATGTGTTTGTGTTGCTCAGCGCTTCTAGTCATAGACATAGAGGGACATTGTACAGAGACAGAATGGTGCCACCTGCTGACAAAGCACACAAACAGCAGCTGCTATCCCTGTATCAGTAAGCATGTCTTAAATCACTAAAAATGCTTGATGCAGATTGCTCTATTAACACATTCTGCTTCATTTTATAATTCCTTTCCTTAGCATAGCTTACATCCCAGTAGCAGTGAACCATTATGTATAGGAAGTCCTTGAAATAGACATCATGTCTGAAAGAAGTACAAACAGAATATAATTGTGTAGCTTAAGATCTCGTTAAAGCCCATCACAGCAGAAGCCACTTATATTGTGTAGGATGCTGATGGTCATGCAGTCAGTGATGTCAGAATCTTTAACTTCCATTGACAACTATTGCAGTTCAATTGAGCAGCAAGGTCAGTGCCGGCACACTCAAGGACTCTGAAGGCTGTGGAGCCCTCCCTCTGAGCAGCCCTGTCTCCATGATTTATTGTACTGTAGCACTTCACATAGCACTGAGGCAGTATTGAAAGGCAATAAAAAATGGGAACTTTTCAATCAACTTATTAAAGATACCTGACAGCAAGTAAATGACAGCAAGTAAAATATAATTATACACTACTGCTTTGTGTGGCGAAAATGTACTATTTAAGTAGATAAAAATGCTAAGATCATGCATGGATAAATGGTATACCATGCTGCTTTATACCAATTTGTTAGCACTCTGGATCTAATCACAGAGAACATTGTATATTTGTTGCCACTTTTCAGCTTAGAGTACCACTATCCTGAAAAATGGTGAAATACATAAAAAACTGGTACATTTCTCCCACAGTAAAACGCACTATAAATTACGTTTTCCTATGCTGTCATTTACAGGTGGTAGTAAAAAGCTGACAGATAGAATTGGTTCTATCACCTCATATCGAATTCTTAGTAATTCCTTTTAATAAACTTTTCTTTTACAAAAGCACTGCCTAGAAATGATCTATACAAATATCCTGGCCAGCTTCCCTACTTGTTTTCACACTATTTTGGCAGTTGGACTAAGCAACTGCCATTCAGTAAGGGCCCATTTCCACTATCGCGAATTCGCATGCGTTTTTCGCATGCAAATTCGCATAGCAATACAAGTGAATGTGACTGTTTCCACTTGTCAGGATTCCTCTGCGTTTTTTTCTGTACTGAAAAAAATCTCATGGCAGAGCCATCAGAATTCACATACCGCCTATCGCTATGCGAATCGCATACAATATATTTAATAGGAAATTCGCATGAGGTTTGGGTATGCGAATTTTCATGCGAATTCACATAGAAACAATGGAAAAGCACACCAGCACTGCCATGGTTAAATTCGCATACATCGTCATCCATGCAAATTCGCATGCAAATGTTTACCGCGGCGATTCGCACCGCACAAGTGAAAATGCAGCCTCAATGCTTTCATAAAGAATAAAGTAAATACTGAGAATACCCCATGAGGAGATGCATTAGTCAACAACCTGTCAGATTTTCACTAGCTATTGTAAGTGAGAGCAACTTGGTAAGAAGAAAAAGAAAAAAAAGAAGAAAAAAATGTGTAGTGCTTTTTACTCTGAGAGAAATGTAATTGTCCTTTACTTTTTTACTTACATTCAATATGTAAGCAGCTTGGAAATGGGCAAGTCATGAGCAGCAAGCTGGTGCCTTTAATAGGTCAATTTTCAAGCTACTTAATTTAGTGGCATCTTGCTGCTGACAGACAATCATGGCTTCCATTCAAGGCACGGGTTTACACTAGCAGACAGGAGGCGAGACTTTGACCTGTTTCTGCACATATTTTCCACTGTCGTTTTGCAAAAGCCACATTTTTACATATTTCTATCCCTAATTAGGGCTGGTTCACATGGGCGATTGCGGGTCCTCTCCCGTCACCCGCGGCCAGCCCTGGCCATACAAAGTGAGCTGCCCATACAAGAGAATGGGCAGTGCTTGTGCCGTAGTAGTTTACCATCGTTTGCAAGAACACTGGGTTCCTATCCTGATTTTCCCCATTGTCAGCCAATTCTGGAAGCAACATGCTGCTTCCAGGGTCACTTACCGCAGCGTAGTGGCTGCTTTGGGTGCTGAAGCACTCCCTAAAATTGTTCAAGTACACTATTAGCACCCCTCAGCGTGAACTGACTTTTGCCGTCTAATAGACGCCGCGTCAGTTCACCGGCAGCAGCAGCCCGCCGCTCCGGCAGCGGCAGAGCAGGGCTACGGTAAAATGGCGTCCGAAGCCCTGCTCTGGAGACTTCGAGGCTGCATTGCAGGGCTTCGGGCGCCATTTTCCCGTAGCCCTGCTCTCAGCGCTGGAGTTTGTTGCTGGCTGGAAGAGGATCGTGGGAGCTGCGTGCCGGATGGAGGTCTGCTGCAGGCGAGTAAATGTTTGGGTTTTTTTTGTTTTTTTTATTTATTTATTAGCAGGTGTGTTTGCTGGGCAAGTCTGCCACATGATTGAAGTGTTTTCTAGTCAAATCTGCCGCTATGATTGTTCGTATTTTCTGGTCAAATCTGCCACATGGTTGAATGTATTTTCTGGGCAAATTTGCTCACATTGTGTTTATTTTCTTGAGAAAACCTGCACAATTATGTGAATTTTCTGGGAAAAGGGTCACCAAATATTGGGCCCACTGTCTTTGCGTTGCACTTTTAAAGAGAACCCGAGGTGAGAATAATATTGAGGCTGCCATATTTATCTCCTTTTAAGCAATACCAGTTGCCTGGCTGCAGTGCTGGTCCTCTGCCTCTAATTCTTTCAACCATAGACCCTGAACAAGCATGCAGCAGGTCAGGGGTTTCTGACCATATTGTCAGAACTGACAATTAGCTGCATGCTTGTTTCTGGTGTAATTCAGTTCACCACTGCAGCTAAATAGATTAGCAGGGCTGCCAGGCAACTAGTATTGTTTAAAGGGAAATAAATATGGCAGCCTCCAAAACACTCACCCTCGGGTTCACTTTAAACTACAATTAGCGCCGCCCTCATCCGGTAATGGCCACGCCCAATTTTTTGTCACGCTTCGCGAGTCATCAGCTACCCCAGGAATTGGTCCAGCACCTGCACAGCACCCCCCCCCCCCAAAGAAAAACAACCCCTGGAGCCGCAACTGCAGCCGCGTCTCCATTAAATCCGATGGAGTAACAGATTTTAGGAAAGGCACACCTTGCCGTGAGTAGTTGGGTGCACAACCTTGACGTGGAAGCAACATCAGTTCAATACGATCAATTCAAGGTCGGTCGGCACACCAATTCAAGAAATTCATTAAATTCGATGGAAGCCGCCAGAAAAGTCAAATGCTTTTCTGCACACTTTGAATTATGTCGGCAGATACCCGTGTGAACCAACTTTTAATCTCGCAATTCTATACAAAGCATACTAAACGTGGGCTTTAAAAAGAAACTGTGGCAGAAGAAAAATGTAGGGGTTGGAGATGGACAGCTTTAACTATGTACCTCCTTTTTCTCCAGTCTCTAGAGATCCTCAACTAGAAATGATTACAGAGGTCAATGAGAGTTTAGTAATTCCCATGTGCATGCAAATTTAATAAAAATTTCTGCAGCCTGGAATTGGGCCAATCAAATGCACTTCAGGCCTGATGCGATTTCAAATTTTTTTTTTTATTTTTTTTTTATTTTTTTTTTGTAAATCCGAATCAAAAATCGGCTCATATGACAAGCAAATTAAAACGGAATCGTGTGTAGTGTGCAAGAGGCCTTAGGCCAGAAACCCACTAGGAGCGATTTCTAATTGCTAGTGATTTGAAAAAGCTCTTGCTAATGCAATGCTATGGGTGATTGTTATAAAATCACATCGCTCAACTGGGATCACACCCATAGCATTACATTAGCAAGAGCTTTTCAAATCACAAAGCGCTCAGAAAAGCGCTCCTAGTGGGCTTCTGGTCTTAGGGCCCATTCACACTTCAGTGGGAATCGTGCAGTTCCCGCTCACCGCAAACCACTTGTTAGTTTTTAAAACTACTTAGCACATAGTTTACTATGGCAATGTTCTCACTGCCATGATCGTGGGCGTTTTGCGATTAGCGACAATTGCAAACGCTTTACATGCAGTGTTTTGGCGGCGATTCTTGAGCGATCTGGATAAGCACGTATAGAACCGCTAATCGCAATCGCTCCCAAAATGCTTGTCCAGTGATTTTTTTTTCCACGTTAATTGCGGAAAAATCACTTCCGCAAAACGCTAGCGGGGCGGCCGTTTTGCCGACTGTTTCCCCGTGTGTACAGTCTGTCAGCAGGCTGATGAGGCTGGGTTTGACTGATCCGCTCGGCGTGTGTACGCGCCTTAAGACAGGCACATACAGTACATGCCTGTATTGATTGATTTTTAGTCTGGTTTGAGGTCAGCAGTTCGGTTTTTAGGGCTGGTTCAGACGGCCGTTCGGAGGCGTCTCATTCGTTGGCGGCGATGCGTTCGGGCTTTCAGCAGCGTTCGCGTTGTGTTCGGATGCGATCTGCGGTTTTCTTCACCTAGGAGGACATTACCCGTCGCGGTTAACCGCCCCTCGAAGCTACATGTAGCTTCCAGGGGCTCCTTGAACGCCAGGGAAAATCGGGACCCGAACGCCGCGTTCGAGTAATCGCGCGTGAAAGCTTGGTACAAACGCTCCCATTCACTTGAATGGGAGCATTTAACGCCAAGCCCTGAACGCTGGCGGTAAACGCTCCGCAAGCGTCCATCTGAACCAGCCCTTAATTCTGGGCCGCCAACAGGCTAGGGATGAGGTGAAATTCCCAGGCTGTTGCATGCGGTCAGCCACAACACTGTACTTTTAGGCCTCTTTCACAGTAGGACGTTGCGGTTTGGTGCAACATTAAAGTCGTAACGCAAATTATAACACAGTGCCCCAAAAAAGTTGCGACGCAACTTAATGCCCATTACGGTCGCATACAGTAGAGCATACAGGCAATGAAAAGTATGTTTCCAAGTCATTCATTACTGAGCATGTGCAAACAGTCCAACGCAGTTAATAACTTGTATAACAGTAACACACAGCATGCAGAACTTTCACTTAACGTGCAGCGTTAGTCACCAACGCAACAAGTGCACTGTGAATGGGGAATTGATTTTTCATTGCAGTGAGTTATTCTGCGCTAAATGTTAGTTTAACGTTGCACTAGGAAAGAGGCCTTAGATTTGTTTGACTCTGACTCATAAGAAAGCACCCACTGCTCGAGAAATTACGCTCCTATCATGTATTGCAACACAACAGGAAATAATTGACAAATCTGATAACCTAGTGAATTTAGTAGCCATAATTAATTTGGAGGTCTGGACTACAACCATTCAGACGTGTTTGGGAAACCTTAATGAAAGTATTTTTTACATTATGGGCCAAAAAAGGACACTTAAAATGCATAACAAAAGCAGATACATTTTTCTGCCTAGAATTAGGCATTAGATGTTAATCATTTGGGCCCTGTGGGAGAATTCTTGTTCTACAAACAGTTTTTACAACTCTGAGAATGTATTTATTATTGCACACAAGTGGTAATGATAGATTGGTTTACCCGCTTCTAGCCAGTGGCTTGTTTACGTGTTTCTAATAGACATGTCCAAGTAGCAGCTGATGAATTGAAGCATTCAGCTCACATCAATGCTACACTGCAAACTCGCAGCAGAGAAAACTGCATTGATATTGGCTCAGTACCTGCTTTTAAAACAGATTGTTACATTATAGGTCAATTGAAACTTATCTTATTGTTAGGGCCCTTCCACGTGGAAAATTGCAATCACAGTGCACAGCATTTGCGATTTTTCACTTGGTTATGAGCACTTATTTTTTTTTTTCAAACAATTTTATTGATAACAAGGTTGAAATTCCAAAACCAATTTACACTCCATGACCTACAGACATCAAGTTGTAGATAGTATACAAAATACAGCATGTGATATTTCTTATGCAAATTTCTTCAAGTAGGGTAATATCAAAAGAGGAGACAATTACCACACCATACTTCATAAAACTTCATACATCCTCATAACGCACATTATTAAGTCAAAATACGTGTGAATTGGAAAAGGGGTTGTATATAATGATACCAGGTTCACAGGTCAAGTAATAGATCAAAAAGCTTAAAATGTACTAAAGATTTGCCAGTTAGGTGGGGTTCAGCTACTCTTAGCCTTATAAAGAGAGAGGGGAAGACAGCACATATCATATAACATAGTGGAGGTTGGTCAATAGTTATCTATGCTGTAGAGGGGCCCATATTAATAATGGCTAGAGAAACGGGTCGTAAGGTTGAAGGTGTAACCAAAGCTCGGTACTTGTCGCTTTCCTGGAAAGCAAACCATTGTGTCCACATGATTATATACTTCTCTGATTTTTCTTCTTTAGAATGTATCAACTCCTCCATTTTGGCAATCTGTTCAATTTTTTGGAACCAGAGAGAAATTGGGGGTGTTTCAGAATCCTTCCATTTCAGAGGGATACACGCCTTAGCTGCGTTTAATAAATGTTTAACCAGGGATTTTTTGTAAGATCGGAGACTTTCTCTAGATAGGTGAAGGAGAAACACTTCTGGTTTCCACTCAAGAGATTCAGAGGCAATTTCTTTGATAAGAGCATGTACCTGCTTCCAAAAAGGAATGATTTTGCGACAGTGCCACCAAATATGGAGTAGATCACCTTTTAACTCTCCACATCTCCAACAGAGGTCTGATATTGAGGGGAAAACCCGGTGGAGGAGAACTGGTGTCCTATACCAGTGGGATAATAGCTTAAAATTAATTTCCTGTGTTAATACGCTGAGAGAACTTTTATGTGTCATAATACAAACTTTGTCCCAATCTTTATCTTTAATTGTGATCTGTAGCCTATTCTCCCAAGCGTCTTTAAAAAGAACATTTTGACCATGGACCAGATCTAAGAGGAGGTGATACATTTCTGAAACCACATGTGTTTGAGGAGTTTTTCGAGTGATTATTTGTTCAAAATCAGTTTGTTTTGTGGATAAATTGAATAATTTACCCAAGGAGGAAAGAAAGCTTTTAAGTTGTAAATATTGCCAAAATGGAGGAGGCAGGGAGGTGTCCTGAGATAGTAAGTCAAACGTTATCGGTCTGTTATTGATCCACATATCTTTTACCAACAGTGCCTGTAAAGTTTGGAGATTTTGAAAGAAATTCGCATCATTTCCCGGGGGAAAGTTTTTTTTTTTTCCTTAGCCTAACTGAGGAAAGGGGGCCTGTCACCGACGAAAGTTTAGTTTCTTTACAGCATCTTCCAAACCCCGATAAAGTGGGCCATATTGTAGGGTGAGTTTTAAGGTCAGAGTAAAAGAGAGTTGATCTATCCAAGTCCGCGTTCCAGGGTAGCAAAGAAATGTCATAAGTGAGAATCTGTTTCTCCAGTGTCACCCAGTCCTTATTAATTTCATTACAGTGCCAGTCAACTATCCTAGTCAAGAAAGCTGCTTGATAGTATCGCCAAAAGTCTGGGAGGCCTGCTCCCCCACTATCTTTGGGATAGGTCAATTTTTCTCGCTTAAGGTTTATTGCCCCATATAAATCTGGATACAAGACTCTGGAGGGAGAGGAACCATTTTTTGGGGATATAGATTGGTAGAGTTGCTAGGTGATACAATATCCGAGGAAGTATGGTCATTTTGATACTGGCCATTCTGCCAAACCAGGAGAGAGGCTTGCCCACCCAATGTTCTAAGGAATGTTTCGTGGACCGTATGAGTTTGTCACAGTTTAGTCTGAATATATCTGAGGATTTGGAGGGGACCTGAATTCCCAAGTAAGTAAAGCTCTCTGATGCCCATTTAAAGGGAAAGTTTTGTTGACATAGGTAGTACACCTTAGTGGGGAGAGTGATATTTAATCCAAATGATTTAGTAAAGTTTATTTTCAAATTTGAGATAAAAGCAAAGTCCGCGAATTCTACTAACAGGTTAGGTAATGTGATTAAGGGTTGGGTGATGAAGAATATCAGATCATCAGCGAATGCTGCAGTCTTGTATTCTTTTTCCCCAATAAGGACTCCATGAATAGATGGGTTTGCTCTCACTGCATTTAAAAAGGGCTCCAAAGAGAAAATAAAGATCAGAGGGGACAAGGGACATCCTTGTCTTGTCCCGTTTTTCAGCTTGAACCTTTTAGAGAGGATACAATTAACTTTAACCTGTGCTGAAGGGTCACTATACAATAGGTTGATCCAGCTTCGCATGTTTTTTACCAAGGCCCAGATCAATCAGAAGACTTGATATATAGTCCCACGAAACCCGATCAAAGCCCTTCTCGGCATCGGTGGAGAGAAACATGCCCTCCATCCGATGCCGAGAAAGCCAATGCTGGATATTTAGAACCTTGATGGTATTATCCCTCGCTTCACGCCCAGGGACGAAACCAACCTGGTCCAGTTTGATCAGGGATGGCACGTGAGGAAGTAACCTATTGGCCAGTATCTTTGCGAACAGCTTGAGGTCAACATTCAGCAGAGATATTGGCCTATAGCTCTCACATGCCAAAGGATCCTTTCCTTCTTTAGGAATCACAGTAATGTGAGCCGCCAGAAGTTCTGGGGAATGTTTCTCGTCTTTGGTAATATTGTTAAACGCTTCAATAAAGTGGGGGGCTAGAATCCCCTGGAATGTCTTGTAATACTGCGTCGTGAAGCCATCTGGGCCCGGGCTTTTTCCCGTAGGTGTTTGCTTCAAGGCTATTAAGAATTCATCAATTGTCAGCTGTTCCTCTAGGAGACTAATGTCCTCTGCCTCCAATTTATGTAATCCAAATTTATTCAAAAAGCTACGTATTTTCTCCTGTCTATCTTCCTGAGAAGTATGGGTTGGCAGGTTGTAAAGGCTAGAATAAAATTCAGCAAATCTCTGGGCTATCTCAGTCAAATTATAAGTTTTAGTTTGGGTCTTTGTGCATAGGGAGCTAACTTGTAGCTCTGTCTTTCTATTCCTAAGAAGTCTAGCAAGTAATCTACCGGGTTTATTTCCTTCTTCATAAAGGTTTTTTTCCCCATTAGGAACATATATTGGGCTCTATAGTATAATAATTTTAATAAATGTTCTCTTCCTCAATTCCTCCAAGTCAGCAAGGAACATGGTCTGCTTATGTTTTTTCTCTAGAGTTTTTTAATCTTATCAATCTGGAGATTGATCTCATCTTCCCTCTCTTAAGTCTAGCCCCCATCTTTAGACAAGACAAGACAAGACAAATAACATTTATATTGCGCTTTTCTCCTTGCGGACTCAAAGCGCCAGAGCAGAGCAGCAGCCACTAGGGCGCGCTCTATTGGCAGTAGCAGTGTAAGGGAGACTTGCCAAAGGTCTCCTACTGAATTAGTGCTGGCTTACTGAACAGGCAGAGCCGAGATTCGAACCCTGGTCTCCTGTGTCAGAGGCAGAGCCCTTAACCATTACACCATCAGCAAACCCCTCTGACAACTGGCTTGTGTGCCTCCCAAACCATCATGGGATTACTATCCTCTGTTTTGTTTTCCTCAAAATAAGTTGAAATGACATCTTTAATCTTGGATATCCTGGCTTTGTCTGAGAGCAGGTGTGGGTTCAGCCTCCAGAGCCATTGAGTAGGGGTGGAGGGGCCCTATCTCAATCTAGTATGAACTGGGGCGTGGTCAGATATTGTCTGTAGTCCGATTTAAGAGTCTAAAAGTCTTTCTAAGTCTCTTTGCATGACCATAATGTAGTCAATCCTGGTGTACTTTTGGTGTAAGCTTGAGTAATATGTGTAGTCCTTCCCCGAAGGGTTTAAGAGTCTCCAAGAGTCGAGTAGCTGAAGGGATTGTAAACGTCCTTTAATTTTCTTGAGGGTTTGGAAGGGTAAAGAAGAAGTGCCATTGGAAGAATCTATGGATGGCTCTAGTGGAACATTAAGGTCCCCTCCCAATATCAATCTACCCTCCATAAAACCCTTCAACAGAAAAAAGGCTTGATCCAGGAAGCAGCATTGTTGAACATTGGGGGCATAAATGTTTACAATGGTGGCTATTTCACCCAGTATTTTCCCTTTTAGAAAAATAAATCTTCCTTCGTCGTCTTTTAGGGTGTCTAGAAGTTCAAAATTAAGTCTCTTATGTAAGAATATTGTCACTCCTTTAGTCTTTCCAGATGGGTTAGTGGAGTGATGTATCTGGGTGAAAGTTTTATGCTTAAAAGAAGGAATCTTGTCTCTTAGAAAGTGCGTCTCCTGGATCAAACCTATAACCGTATGAGATTTGTGTAATTCCCTCAGGAGTGAGCTCCTCTTTTCTGGGATTTTTAATCCTTTCACGTTGTATGACGTTACTTTAAGAATCATTTCTGACCCACGTACTGGCATCTTTCTATTATCCTGTAAACCTAGTCTGACCTGTGTTATCAAACGAATTCAAAAGGAAAAACTGTGTCAGATGATGACACTAACAGAGAAAAAGGTTCCCAGGCTTCCTACTATAAGTTAGAAATGCCGTAAGTATAATGGGAGATAATGGGAGAAATGTTGGGGAGAACTAAAAATATCTCTGGTAGAGGTAAGAGGCTAATAACACTATTCAGCAATTGTTTGGTATGATAGTTCTATCCCCTGGTGGGGGTGGGGGGCACCACACAACAGAAATGAGTGCGGAGAAGAGCTTTTGGTTTTCCCAATAAACAGATAACTCTAAGCAAAAAAATATAATCAAAACAAGATCAGAAAGCCAAAACCAAAAACAAAGATAGCTCAAAACCAGATCCCAAAAACTCCTCTTCCACCTTTAAGCACCTCCAGGAGGGAGGGATATAGCTTCTAGTACTCTCCCTAAGGTCTGGAACCCACTGAAATCCGCAAACGCAAAACGCAACCGCTAGCGTTTTGTCTGAGCGGTTTGCAAGCGGATTCATGCGCGTTTTCGGTCACGTTTTGCAACAGTGTATTTTTTTCCTCAGCGGTTGTGTAGCGTTTTGCGTTTCGCGTTTTTATCCTGATTGGTCCTGTGAATTATTTTTAATTTTGTTACAGTGTGCTGAACCGCAAAACCGCTCAGTTTAGGTTTTGCTGAGCGTTTCTGCTAGCGTTTCAATACTTTACATTGAAGCGCTAACGCTCCCAAAATGCTGCCAAAATGCTCAAAAAAACGCTCTTGTGGGTTCCAGCCCTAATGCAGAGTTATGAACTTGTCTCCCTTTAAGACCCCTCTTCCTAGGCAGAGGGCAACAGATAAAGAATCTGCTTTCTTGATTTTATGGTTATTTTAAACTTCTATGTAGGAGATCAAGGGCCATCCTTAAGCAGACCCTATAAAATATAAGATTAAGGATGCGTGGTCCTCCTCCCAATTTCTCTTCCCTTAAAAAAAGACATTCTTCTAGCTCATAGTGATTAGACATAGTAAATATTCCATATCCTATAGACTATAGATGTAAACGGTCATACAGGTTTTAGAGGTGGGCGAGAAAAAATGCTCTTATTGAACCTTTAAACATATAATATTCTGCGCCCCAGGTTAAGCGATTAACACATTGTCTGCTGCTCGTTTCTTCCCCCCTTGTGAAAGGGAGGGGGGAGAGAAAAGAGAGCAGGCCACTGCCAAAATGAAAAATTCTTCAGAGTTCCATAATTAAAGCAACGTTAGTTGTTATAAATATTGCTCTATAAAGGAAAAGGCTGTTAATTGCATAAAAATAAAGGCAGGACATTTTAGAACAGCATAGTAAACATACGAAACATCAAATAATGGGGAACCCATCACACTGTGCGTATCTGGTGTCTTAGTTCGGTCTAATAGATATTAGAATATATGCGTAGTGAAATTTTGGAAGGGCAAAGAGGGGGATAACACAACACTCCTGAAAGATTAGTGAACAGGTTTCACGCTTATCTGCTTCAAAGTTGTTAACCCGTGTCATCAGAGGAAGGATCCCGACTTCTTCGCCTGGGAGATCGGTCTCTACGTTGGGGAGTGTCCGCTCTGTAGCGATTATCCTTGCCATCAGGTACATTACGCCGACGATGCGGAGGCAT
Organism: Hyperolius riggenbachi; assembly: GCF_040937935.1. NCBI lineage: Eukaryota > Metazoa > Chordata > Amphibia > Anura > Hyperoliidae > Hyperolius > Hyperolius riggenbachi. The sequence goes on along the minus strand of NC_090648.1, from coordinate 339,127,054 downwards.
TTTAGGCCATGGGCCATTGACTGGGGTGACAGCTCCGGCGTAGTACATGCGATCCAACACTGTTGGTAGTCTAAAGTCCCCATAGAAATCTGGCACATCGATATGTCATTTTGAGGGTGTCATAGAAACGCTGTAGGTCCTCCGGGTATTGTAGCAGAGCTGTGGAGTTATCCCGAGTTGCAAGTAGGCCAAACAGAAACCGCCATTTGTATATAATTCCCAGTCTACGGAGTTCTGTCAACACGGGTTTGAGAGCGCGCCTGTTTTTCAAAGTGATTAAGGAAAGGTCTTGGAAAAGTTTACTTTCAGTATCATTGAATATGATGGCCTCCTGATCTCGTGCCTTGTGCATTATCTCTTCTTTAAGGGAAAAGTTTGTGACGCAGCAGATAATATCCCTCGGTGTTTCCGAGCTGGCGCCACGCGGCCTAAGAGCTCGATGCGCTCTGTCTAGTTCAATCGGGGAGTCTTTAGGGCGTTCAAGTAGGCTATTAAAGATGGATAGTAGTGCTGAGTTGATATCTGCATTTTGGACCGATTCAGGGCCCCTTTCACTCGATTATTCCGCCTTCCTCTACTATCAAGGTCTTCGAGGTGTCTATTCACCTCGATCAGGTGAAGGTTATGAGTTACCGAGGCTTGTTGCAACTCCTCGATAGCCGCATCCCTATTGTCCCCCGCTTTCTCTACATCATCTATGCGCTTCACGAGGCTCTGCAGGTCCTCTCTAAAGTTTTGTAAAGCCCCCATCATGCTGCTTTTAATGTCAGAGGCCAACGAGGTCATGTCTAACATTGTGGGGAGTTGTTTCATATATGAGAACATCTCATAGGCACTCACCGGGACATCTTGAGGGGATTTGTCCGTTGGGGTGGGATCTGCGGCCTGCGTAGAGGATTGAGCCGGCGCCATCTTAGATGGGTCACGGGCCGCGTCGTCCGGTTTCTGGTTGCGGAACATAGCGGGGATGTTGCGACAAAGTTGCGGGTTTGGGTCTCCCTGGGGTCCCTGCGAGTTCCCAGGCTTGTTTCCTTTAGCTGCCATTAGGGAGGGAGGCAATCAGGTGTGGTAGAAGAGGAGTCTCGGTCGGAGCTCTGTTATCACGCAGCCATCTCGCTCGCGCGGTAGTCACGCCCCCCCATGAGCACTCATTTTGCCACAATCAGTGGGTGCGATTAAGATTCTTAAAAAAAAAAAGCCGCAAGAAGTTTTTCAAATGGGGGAACTGATAGAACTGACTTTGCTATGCAGTTTGCATGTGCTCCCTTTAAACCTATTCACAAAATGCAGGCAAACTACAGCAGGCAGTACGTGTATGATTGGGTTAAAAATGGATCGCACTACTGTGTACAGGGCACCATGATTACTTTAATTACGGTGCATTTGCAATCAGCCAAACACATGAACTTCGAAAATCGAATTGAAGTGCATGCAGTGTTGAAGAGCCCTAAGTTGTAATGTGTGTGGTTAAAATATATTAAAATTACACTTTAATAATAATTAAAATGCTATATATGTGCACTATTGATTTTATGCCTTACTTGCACAAAACTCATTGATTGTCTAAAAAAAGTCTTCACTAGCCACACTAGATAAGATTTGCTCTTGGAATACCAGGAATGAGGAGAAACCTTTTACGAGAGAGAAGGCATGATACACTGCAGAAGCAGTGGGAACACTTCAGACCTCATTCACACTAGCGCATTGTGGTGAGTTGTCGGATAATATGAATGCATCACTAACAATGCAATTATATTGTAATGGTATGATCACATTAGAAGTGCAGTGTGACGGATATGTTGCCAGGCAAGCATTGCGGTTACAAGACATCTTACCAGTTTACAGTTGCAGGGAAGCATTTGTTCAGGGCCGTTTCTAGTAGTTTTGTCACCCCAGGCAAGAAGAAAATATAGACCACGTGCTAAATATGGTGGATGCATAATACAGAGTCCCTGAGATACAAACAACCTGCCGACCCTGTTGCATTCTGTTGCACACCCCTTCCTGCACTTCCCCAGCCTGGTGTGTAAATGCAGAGTGTAGTGCAGCAGAAACTGTGCTCCCACCTCTGTGAGGGTCCAGTGCTGTGCTCCTGCCTTTTCCGCTTAGCTTAGTGCCAAGCCTCTCCTATCCACACGACATGAAGAGAGTGAGGTGCCAACACTAAAGGGAGACACAGGATGGTCGCGCAGGCACATCGCTGGACTCCCATGGGGAGGTGAGTGCACAGCTTCTGCGGCGCTATGCTGCATTTACGCACTGGGCTGGGGGAGTGCAGGAGGGGGACAGGGATAGATAGCGGCAAAAGGGGACAGAAGAATGCACAGGGGACAGGAGGCACAGTTGGACAAAGGGATGCCCAGGGGGGCAGAGGTAGCACAGGGTGACAAAAGAATGCGTGGGGGGGGAAGAGGGGGGAGAGATGGCACAGAGGGACACAGTGGAGGCTGCCTGCAGCTTGCACTATCTGGGCCTTGTGATGTCTGGTCTCCAGGGACTGGCTATGCTGCTGCTTTTCAAGACACCAAACTTCCTGCTGCTGCAAGCACAGCAGATGCAGGTGATTGAACACCTGTGGGAGGTGAGGCTTAGGAGTGGGGTTCCATTTGATGGTGAGGCTTAACCACTTGAGTACCGTAGGCTTATACCCCCTAGGGACCAGGGTATTTTTTAACAATTTAGGCCACTACAGCTTTAAGGCCTCGCTGCAACGACGTACAACTCAGCACGCAAGTTATTCCCCCCCCCCCCCTGCTTTCCTGCCCACCAACAGAGCTTTCTGTTGGTGGGCTGTAATCGCTGCTATTTATATTATAGCTATTTTTTTCTTATTTGTATTTCCCTTCCTCCCCCGCCAGCTGCTCGCTCCTGTGCCTCCCAGGGGGGACAGCCGTGTCATACAGCTGTCCCCAATACAGCGCTGCCTTAAATCGCAGCAATGTACCATATATACTCGCATACAAGCAGAATATTTGACTCTTAAAAAGGGGGCCAAAAGTTGGGGGGTCGGGGGGTCGGCTTGTATGCGAGTCTTGGTCCATGTTGGTCCGTGGCTAACCGCCCCCCCCCCCCCCCCCCCCCGCTCCCGCGGCTGCTATTACCTGCTCAGCCAGCGGCCGCTTCCTCTAATCCGGGTTCCCCTCTCCATGCGTATAAGTGTTATGTGACGAGGCAGGAAAGAGCGGTTCCCCTGGTAACAGCGATACACATCGCCGCTACAGGAAGCCGTGCTCTTTCCTGCCTCGTCGCAGCAGCGCCGGGCGCGCTGCTGTGAAACACTTATACGCATGGAGAGGGGAACCCGGATTAGAGGAAGCGGCCGCTGGCTGAGCAGGTAATAGCAGTGGCGGCCGCAGGGAGAGGGGGGGGGTGCTATGCTGGACACTACCTACCTATACTGGGCACTATACTAGCTATACTGGGGCACTAGCTACCAATACTGGGCACTATACTAGCTATACTGGGGCACTACCTACCCATACTGGCCACTATACTGGGGCACTACCTACCTATACCGGGCACTATACTAGCTATACCGGGCACTATACTAGCTATACTGGACACTACCTACCTATACAGGGCACTATACTAGCTATACTGGGCACCTTGCTAGCTATACTGGGGCACTATCTACCAATACTGAACACTTTACTAGCTATACTGGGCAATATACTAGCTATACTGGGCACTATACTAGCTTATACTGAGGCACTACCTACCCATACTGGGCATTATACTAGCTATACTGGGACCCACTGGGGGGATCACGCGGCCTGCACCAATCCAGCATTTCCTACCCCCGGCTTATATGGGGGTCAATCATTTTTTCCTGGTTTTTCAGGTAAAAGTTGGGGGGTTGGCTTATATGCAAGTATATATACAGTACATTGTAAATAGACGGCAGTTTCACCGTCTAACAGTCTCCTAATCCAGGGGCATGGTGCTCCCCAGGACCTATGGTACTCCAGGCAATAGCCTGCAAAGTTTTGCCTAAAAACTGTCCTGCATATGTTCCACTGACTATGCTTCATTGTGTGCGACACAATGTACCCAGAAGGGCCGATTACTTTTTTCCCCTCCATGGGAGTTGCAATCCTGTTTTACGTAACGCGATGCCCCAGTGTAAACCTAGCTTAAGTACATTTTTGAAAACAAAATGTCTTTGTAATGGCACACTCAACCCAATTTTTTGTTTTGTTTTAATAGAATTATAATTAAAATGTGCTTAGAATTGAGCCCTGATTTCTAATATAATAGCAAACTCCCTTGTACCTTGTGGGTGTACATTGTTTACTGTTCCAGTATTGAACTCATGCAATGGTACTGAATGGGACAGCTATGCAGACTTAAGATGCATGCAGTGTGTTCCAAGAGTGTGAGATCATATGACAGTGCAGTCTGTACACATTTTGATGTCCATGCATATTGCACATGTATAGTGGGAACAAGGCCTTATTGAATGTTTTACCTCGCACCATTATACTGATAGTGATAAAGATTTTGATTGACTTCCAATGAAGATGATTTGTTTGATGCTAGTTGTAATCGTCTGTAAAGTAATTACTGGAGCTCGACCCAGGGTGTCCTGACACAGAAGTAGCAATGCACAGAATATCCAATGGAGTGCCTCTACACCTTGTATCTCTGTCCTGCTGATCCTCTGCTTCTAAAGCCCCATCTACACGATACGATTCTTTGTGTGATTCGATTACGATTCTATTTACGATCCGATTAAATCAGACATGTCCGATCAGGATTCAATTCAATTGGATCGAATCGCATCCCAATCAGACATGTTGGATTTAATCGGATCATAAATAGAATCGTAATCGAATCGCACAATGAATCTTATCGTGTAGATGGGGTTTAACACTTTTAGCCATAGACACTGAACAAGCATGCAAATAAGGTGCTTTTGACAAATCTGACTAGATTAGCTGCTTGTATCTGGGGTGCGATTCAGACACTACTGCAATCAAAGAAATATGGCAGTCTCCATATGTCTCTTACTTCAGGTTTCCTTTGAAGAGGAACTCCATGAAAATGGGGACATCATTCTTTTGTACAGTTTTGCCTAGAGTTCCTCTTTATTGTAAACACAACAGCTGGATTGGAGAGAGCCAAACAATAGCTTAATTTTTGTGAAACCCACCGGATAAGAGCTAATATATGCAGTAGACATTTCCTACTGGTGACGCACCTAGAGAATGAAGTAGGCTTTCTCCTAGAGCCAGCAGTCTGAGGCCGTCGGCCATAATGACTGGCTTATTTTGGTAATTGGTGGAAGCGCATTTATCGGTGCTGTTCTCTCTTGTGTTGTGAGATGTGCTGCACACGTCTATTATAGTTGTTACAAGCAACAGGAGGTTGTAAAATGCATAGCCATGAAATGTCTGACGGAAAAGCAATTTCTCAAACGCCGAGAGCCCTTGTTGAGGTGTTGTGTGTAATTCCTGTTTTGGTAATAAAAGGATTACATGGGCACACAGAGACTCTCTCTGTCCGACACATGAAAAATGCTGCGATAAAAGCTTTCTTTTATTTTAGTCACCAGCATGGTCATTAGTTTGAACAGGAGTTTTAGCATCCCAGTTCTAAAACCACAAAGCCAATAACCGTGTGTGTTCTAGAAGTTTGCTTAATGTATCTTTCTTCAGATATGTGATAGCTGAATAATAAAACGGAATACAGATGTGTGACTGTCATCTGATCCGATTACACATTACTCTCGGTTATCCGGCACCGTCAGGGATTGTCTGATAAGTGTGCTTTCTGGTTACTTGAGACTCAATGTTAACAATAGCTGTAGCTAATACAGTAGTATACAGTGATTGAACGTATATTAACCTTGGGGGAGCCGTGGAGCCCAGTCTTTAAGCACAGCAGAGCCCACAAACAGCCTAAGAAGTTGGGTTTCAGCACTGAGTACTGCTGGCAATTTATGCTGGCTGGTTGAGACTGCTGGTTAGTTGAGTTCTGGATAAACGGAACTCTACTGTATTTATAATTGGATGAGGCACTAATCGTGCTTGCACGCATGCAATTTTGATTGGCCAATCACTGTCCAATTTTACCTTCACGTAATAGGAGGGACAACACATTGAATACAATGAACAAATTGTGTAGGTAAGCTCTCACACTATATGGACTTTGTAAAATTGGTCAGCAATTGGCCAATCATAATTGAAAGTGTGTACCAGGCTTTCATCGCATGTCTGTATGATTGCCCCATCCAATAACCTGGAGCAGAAGCTGCTCTTGAATGTGGTGATCGGCTATAATTGATGGCTACTGTATTCCAGGGCTGTGGAGTCGGTCCAAAAATCCACCGACTCCGACTCCGACTCCGACTCCTCAGTTTAGGATTCCACCGACTCCGACTCCGACTCCACGACTCCGACTCCTCTAATTTGCATATTACAATTTTGTTGATTAAAAGTATGTAACATGAAATTCGTCTCATAACTGCCAACGCTTAGGAATTTTACAAGACAACTGAAGTGAGAAGGATATGTAGACTACTATATTTATTCCCTTTAGACTAAAACTAGTCCTTAGTAATAGTACTTGTAAAAGGTACAAACCGGAACAAAGAACATCTATCAGGCCCTAGGCAATGTAAGTGTGGGTACATGTAAGAATGATGTGCAGGTACTCTGCAGGGGAATGAGGAGATTGTAAACAGACAACACCTCTGTGTTCAATGTGCACAGCATTCTCAGTGGATTCCCTGCAGCTCTGTGAGGAGTGCATATGTAGAGTATAGTACTACTGTGTAACAAAGTAAACCTGAGACAGATGAAATTAAAGTTTTGTACATACCTGGGGCTTCCTCCAGCCGCCTTCAGGATAATCAGTCCCTCGTTGTCCTCCTCCACCACCTGGATCTTCTGCTATGAGTCCAGGTACTTGAGCCAGTCTGGCGTAGTGCGCATGAACACACTCCACCGCTAGGAGCATACTACACCTGTGCAGCACTATTGCGCAGGTGCAGAATGTTCCTGGCTGTGGGAGTGGCATGCGGCCGGACTGCGCTGACTGGCTGAATTACCAGGACTCATAGCAGAAGATCCGGGTGGTGGAGGACAGTGAGGGACTGATTAGCCTGAAGGGGGCTGGAGGAAGCCCCAGGTATGTATAAAACTTTACTTTTCATCCGTCTCAGGTACCCTTTAATTTGTAGTCACCAAACCAAATTTTAATAACATATCAAATTATTTGATTTCAGTGCATACATTTGCATAAATCAGCATCAGTGCAGAATTATTTCCATCTCATTGACCATCTCTATTAGTGACACAGCTACACATCAGGCTTTATTCTTACAGCATAGATGTTATTTAGTATATATAAGAGATTCCTGTGTACTCATCATATATACAGTCACAATCAGATATGTATATCTGACCTTAACAATACGGGGACTGCTTTATTGAAGCAGCACAAGTAACTAATTTTTATTGGTTTATTTCATTTTTGTGGACTAAGCACAGCTATTACTGTATATATACATTATTTTTAATGACTATTATCTGAGAAATAGAACATTTTATCATATTTTCTATTTTAATTACAGTTACAAATTCATTAGGAGTCGGAGTCGGAGTCGGTGCATTTTTTCCCGACTCCGACTCCGACTCCAGGCACCCAAAATTGCCCGACTCCACGACTCCGACTCCACGACTCCGACTCCGACTCCACAGCCCTGCTGTATTCCTCTGTAGTGAGAGATCTTCTTCCACTTTAGTGAAAGAGGCACTGTAGGGACATATAGTAGAATATAGTAAATTATTCAGGATACCCACTTTTACGTTAATTAACCTGGTTTCAGCATCAGAAAGCCTTCCTATTGTTGTTGATTTTTAAAGCGCCAACATATTCCACGGTGCTGTACAAAGTAAGAAGCACTCCAAAATAACTCCAAAATCCCAAAAAGTGTAAACTTTATTGGTAAACCGTAAACAAGACTATAAAAGCCATAACAAATAACCAAAGGGTGATTGCAGCGGTACACATAGGAATAATGAGCCAACCTCAAGATAATGCCATAATCATATTAATCTCAATGTCACACTTAATCTTGCCAAAAAAAGGGGTCAGAAATGCTGAAAAATACTATTATACAACAATAATAAATAATGTGATGAGACCACCTATTAAAATTATATTGCACACCATCCAAATAAAGTGCAAGAGGAAAACCAACAGGTCTATGAATGTCAAAAAACCATATAAATGAATATTACATAAGTAAACGCACAATTATAGGTGACAGAATCCCTCTATAAGAAATATTGCACAGCAACCAGGGTAAGGAATATAGTAGGAAAGGATCAACTGGTCTCTAATATTAGGACAATAACACCAGGAAAAGCATGCAAAATGAGTGAGGCAAGAAAAGACTCAGGACTTACATGGCAGAGGCTGAAGAAAGTAAATGGGTACCACCGCTCGCCTTAATGCATCTCGCGTGCTCTATCCGCTTCAGAAAGAGGCCTCCAGGGATGTCACAGCCTAGGCTGTTTAGCTATGCAGAATTCTGCTCCCATAGCATTCTGGAAGAGCAGTTGTTGCTCCTATGGTCTTCCACCGTCTTTGGGACACAGAGTAAACAAAACATTCCGCAGAGATGCTCCAGAACGCACTAAAGTCACCACCTGTGATAAATTTCAGATTGAAGAAAGATTTTACAATGGGCAACGACTGACTAAATGATATATAAAGTGATATTGTAAAAAATAAGCAATTTTAGCCATGACATCATTTTCAGTACAGTTCCTCTCTAACAAGCTTTTAAGCCTGGTATACACCATGCAACTTCCCGTCAGATAGATGGGTGAAATAGATCATTTCCAACAGGTCCAATCTGATTTCCGTTTTTCTGATAGATTTGCAAGTGATCATCCGATCCGATCGGATCTGTCTGAAATTATCTATCACCCATGTATCTGTTGGGAAATTGCATGGTGTATACCAAGCTGGATTCCGCACAGTTTATGCTCCCAATCAGTGTCATCCAGACATTATTCACAATAAGCAGACTTGCAGCAATGCTCCACCCCTATCGTTAGGTGACTTTTGATTTATTCATCATTAGAGATGAGATCAATGACATGGAAATATTCCAGGATTGTGTAGATAGCATACAGCTGTGAACTGAGCCAAGCAAATGCAGCAGCTGCAGGGATTGGCACAGTCCTAAGTTGCATCCTATTTGTATTGAAACCTGGAATATTTGCATCTCATGGATCATCTCTAGTCGGGATAAATGAAGGTTTACTAGAGATGCTTGATGAGCAAGAAGAAAGCAGGTCCGGCCCCAGTCTCAATGCTTCAGTAGTGATTTATTTCAACACGTACAGTAAGGTCATATGGGGGTACAAAAGAGCGCAACACCCATATGACCTTACTGTACCTGTTGGAATAAATCACTACTGAAGCATGGAGACTGGTGCCGGACCTGCTTTCTTCTTGGTCATCAAATGTGAGTTCTCAATAGGTAAAGAGCACAGTCTGCTCAGCTTCCAACTGCCTATAGCCAGTGTGCAACGAGTGCCAGTCACTCCTTGTTCTCTCCTTTACTAGAGATGCATATGACCCTGCTTAGTCTAGTGGTGCTCAACTTGTAGTCCTTTAGTTTCTACCATATTGCTTTTAGACACATCCATCCCACAGTGTTCCTGACAACAATATGTGCTTGCCAAGTCCATGGATTAGAATGCATGCTGATAATTAGTTACAAGGGACCCTGCCCATTGCAAATAATTACCGTACTAATGTAGTAAGATGGTAGTTTCTGTCCGGTCAGTACTTCAGAGAACTGTCATAGTTTTAACTATTTCAAATGCATCACATTTTATATATCCTACTTAAAGTAAACCAGGTGCAGGTCGCTGGTTGAGATTCGCTGGCACAAATGCAACAACCTCATTATGACATTTATGTCAATTTCCTTATGAAAAGGATTTTGTCTGTAACAGCAGTGAGGGGAGCAGGAAATCCACCTCTGCCCCCCAATCAGCTTCACTTACTGCTGGAAACATTGTATTACTGAACAAGAGTTTACAAAGATTTCAGGATTTTTTTTTTAACTGAACTGGAAATTATATCAGATTACAAAATAAATGAGGTTGGTGAATTTAATTATTCATTATAAAGTTTTCTGCTAAGGCTAATGCATAAGACCTTTTCTGAATCGGATTATAAAGAATTAAATTCACATTATTCTTATCAGGTCCTTTTTTCAGCAAGCAGAAATATTAGTAGGATTAAGACTGAGCTCTGATGATAAAACCTGAGGACTTGGAAATAAACATCTCTTATCTCTACAGTTGTGCTCACGTCTGCTTGTGCAGTACGGTGATGGACCTCATGAATTCCCAATGACTGAGTATCTGGCCAAAGCTGCACAGACAGTAGATGATTGTTGCTCTGCACAGTCCACCATGCAATGACTGGGGGCATTACCTGGTCTGTGGAAGCATCCCTGATCGTGGAATAGCAGCTTATAAGAACATCCACGCACTGCTTATGGTCCTCTCTGTGCTTGCTTAGTGATGACACTCCCACTCCCTGTATTCCAGTAGGCTATAGAGATCAGGTCATGCTGCTTTTGGTATTTAATATGCATGTGTGTTTTATGAATGAATGTGTTAGTGGATTTGAGAATCTGCCTGGTTCTGTGTGGAGACAAACTGCCAACAAACACCATTGTAGATTCACAAGCTGCTTGCAACTTGCTCTTAGCTGGTTATTAACATCCACTTCTGTGTTCTTTTCTCTGTTTCCCTGCATGAAATGACAACTGCTAGTGGAGTACAAAACACACACACAAACACACACACACACACACACTCACACTTTTTTCTTTTATTCAATTAATGTGCATTTGTATAATTGTATTATGTTGCAGTGGCGTAGCAATAGGAAATGCAGAGGTTGCTACGCACCGGGTCCCTTGGGCCAGAGGTGCCCTTCCTCTACCACAGTATTAGCACTCTATTGGTCCTGTGCTGGTAATAATCACTTCTATAGATGCTTTGAATAGTAGTACAATAATACAATACAATAACCTTTCTATAGCGCTTTTCTCCAATAGGACTCAAAGCGCTTAGGCTCTCCAAGATTCAGTAATTGGTAGTAGGATGAAGTATTCACACAACAAAAGTTATATTTCTGCAAATGCCAAACTGAACAGGTGGGTTTTTTAGTCTGGATTTAAACACGTCCAGGGATGGAGCTGTCCTGATCTGTTGAGGTAAGGAGTTCCAAAACGTAGGGGCAGCATGACAGAAGGCTCTGGGACCAAAAGTTTCCAAGTGGACTCTGTGTATGACTAGATTATTAGAACCTGTGGATCTGAGAATGCGGGGATTGCTACGCAGCTGCAACATATCTTTCATGTATCCAGGGCCCAGATTATTCAGGGATCTAAATGTCAGTAGGCCGATCTTGAATAGGACCCTCCATTCTATAGGTGGCCAGTGAAGGGAGTGCAGGACTGGCGTTATGTGGCAGTGACGAGGTTGGTTGGTTAGCAGTCTGGCGGCAGTATTCTGTATCAACTGTAGGTGGTACAAGTCCTTTTTTGGAAGGCCAGTGTAGAGAGCATTGCAGTAGTCTAGTCGGGAGGTAATGAAGGCATGAACTAAAGTTGGTAGATCTTCTGGGGGGATGAGGTGCTTGATTTTTGCGATGTTCTTAAGGTGAAAATAGGATGATTTCACCACAGCAGAGATGTAAGTTCTGAAGTTTAAATCCCCATCAATTAGAACTCCCAGGCTACGCACATGATCGGAGCTGCGTAGATCCGTGCCTCCTATTCCCAGTGGTGAAGACTGCAAGTTAAGTTGTTTCTTTGAATAGTAGTAATCACTACCAAACTGTTCCCATCCCCTTCTTGCACCTCTGACACTGCATTTGCCCTTGGCAAGTTTTGGTGTGTATCAATTATGTATAGAGTGCCTGGGGGGCCCCTATCTGCATGTCATGTAACATACAGAGACAGGAGCTGCAATGTCACTCTGCTGGATGAAGGTAATGTATACCACTGCTCTGCTCTCCATGCCACAGGACTGAGCAATTTACTTTCCTGTTTTAAGGCAAGCAATGTCTTCCACATACTGGCACGTGTGGATAAATGACAGTATTGATTTTTGGACTTGCAGTGTAAACTTTTTTTTGTTTTTTTTAGTCGGTGCCCCAATTTTTTGGGACTTGTAAATGGCAGCATTTTGGTATAGTATATATTCATAATACCATATAAAATTAGCTGATGTAATTTCTTTTAGTGAAATGTATTAAAACAGCAGTCATATTTACATATTGGCCTCAATTCACTAAGATCATGCTAGAGATAAGGCAAGAGAAAACTTACCTCCACACGTGAGAGAGTTATCTTACCTCTTCATTCCTTAATTTACCTCCTCTGTAGTTAATTTACCTCCCCTGTAGTTAATTTACCTCCTCTGTAGTTAATTTACCTCCTCTGTAGTTATTTTCCCATGCAGCTAATTAACAGCCTGTCTTTAACTCTGGAGTTATTTTAAGGATTGGAGAGTTAATTTAAAGACAGAAGAGTTAACTTTAGGCTTGCCTGAGGTAAAATGTTTCCTGAATACTACATGCCTTATCACCATGGTAACAACTCTAGAAGAGTTATTAAAGACAGGAGATACGTTTAGTGAATTGAGGCCATTGTCTGTGTACTGCCTGCTGTGATACAGAGGTTGGACCTGTTGAATATGAGTAGTAGTTTGGACTTGGGTTGGTAGGTGCTGAAGGACGTTATATAGTGTAAGGTGAGAAATGTCATAAGGTGAATCAATCTGGGCCATAATCATTTCAGTTTGTATACAGTGTGAATATGTTAATTGCCTTCCACTTTCTCATTAACACTTGCAATTGCATTGCCTCTAGTCTGGTCCCCTTTGTTGCATTCATTACTGTCACTGTTTTAGGATACCTTGCACATCATACTCTTGGTGCGCTTGATTAATATGACTGATTAGCTTATTACATGGCAATTACAATTTGAGGTTGGGAAGTGTTTGATCACAGGATGCTTTAAAGCACTGAGTTGCTTGAAAATTATGGTTCACACATTTTTATAATTGTGTGTGTGTGTGTGTGTGTATAGAAAAAATTACATATAATGTTGCAAAGATGTATTTATTTTTTTACAATATAATGTAATCTTGGGGTGCTGTTGCAGCAGATCACTGGTGGCCAGTTCTCACTATATGCATTCTTGCTGGTCTGTGTAAATCTTCTCCATCCCTGCCCAGAAGCTGGCTCAGTCAATTGGTAGTCGCAATAGTGAAGTCTCCATCATGCAAGGAGGGAGCAGACAGGCATCCCAATATTATTTAAGCCTCCCCAGTGATGACTGCCAATGATTAAGCTGTCCTTTATCAAGGAGATATGACTGTGGCAGGGATTGCAGTTAGGCCCACCCTCCCCGCATAAACTGCATCACTACGAGGGGGTGGGGAGTACATGGAGTCCTCATGGTAAGGATCTGAGTATTATTGGTCCTCTGCAATAGTAGGCATAGCAATCTCACTTATTTACGTCTTTGTATGTGTACAGTACAGATGGCACCAGACACTTGTGGGAAAGCCTAGTGGGGATGAGGGGTATAAGTGTAGTAGGCCACTTAATCTTATGGATGTGATATACTTAAGGATATGTGTAATGATATCTAGAATAGGGCTGGCCAATGAAATGTAAATCATTCCTAGTTGATGCAGAATTATACAATTCTTTATACAAGTGTATACAACTTCAATCAAATGAAACACAAGTGGGATTGGAATGGTCTATTTTCAAGCTGCATAAATTTGCATACACATTTGCTTAATTCTGCATCAACTTGAAATTATTTGTTTCACACTGACCATCCCTACTCTAGAATCTGATAAGTCAACTGACTAATGCTGGGAATACACAGGTTGATTTTGCCGCTCGATTCCGCGCCCGATCGTTCTCCGCGCTCGATTCTCTGGGCGATTCTCTGATCTTCCATTCGTTTTTCTTATCTTTTCCCATTGTTCTCGATGCAGAATCAAGCGCGAAAACGATCGGGCGCGAGATTGGACATGTCGGAAATGATCTATCAAGCTATCTAAATGGCCTAGAATCTTACCGTGTATTCCCAGCATAAGGGCTCGTTCACACTACAAGAGCTTTTCTAAGCGCTTGTGATTTTAAAAGCTCTTGCTAATTGTATCTTATGTCAGTGTTCACACTGGAGTGATTTTGTAAAAATGCCCCATAGCATCGCATTAGCAAGAGCTTTTAAAATCTCTAGCGTTTAACCACTTGATGACCCACCCTTTACCCCCCCTTAAGGACCAGCGCTGTGTTTAGTGATCTGTGCTGGGTGGGCTCTGCAGCCCCCAGCACAGATCAGGTAGCAGGCAGAGAGATCAGATTGCCCCCCTTTTTTCCCCACTAGGGGGATGATGTGCTGGGGGGGTCCGATCTCTCCTGCCTGCGTGTGGCTGGCAGGGGGGGCACCTCAAAGCTCCCCTCCGCGGCGAAATTCCCCCCTCCCTCTCCTACCTGCTCCCCCCCCGGAGATCGGGGCTGCACAGGACGCTATCCGTCCTGTGCAGCCAGTAACAGGCTGTCCCCTGTCACATGGCGGTGATCCCCGGCCGCTGATTGGCCGGGGATCGCCGATCTGCCTTACGGCGCTGCTGCGCAGCAGCGCCGTACAATGTAAACAAAGCGGATTATTTCCGCTTGTGTTCACACACATTTAGCCTGCGAGCCGCCATCGGCGGCCCGCAGGCTATTCACGGAGCCCCCCGCCGTGAATTGACAGGAAGCAGCCGCTCGCGCGAGCGGCTGCTTCCTGATGAATCAGCCTGCAGCTGGCGACGCAGTACTGCGTCGCTGGTCCTGCAGCTGCCACTTTGCCGACGCGCGTTATGAGTGCGCGGTCGGCAAGTGGTTAAAAATCTTTTCTGGTGGGCGCCAGGCCTTCCTCAAAGTTGTCTTTAGAGTGTACCAGAGGCATTACACTGTGAACCTCATTCAGGGACAGTGTGTGAGGCATTTCACTTATAGTTGCTGTAAAGTGCTGCATGAAATATCAGCTCTATATAGCTACAGTACTTTGGTGTTTTTGACAGCAGCTAGCTAATAAAGCGCAACACATTTATAATGCAAAATAGGTAATGCTTTATGGATGGAAACTGTTAATCTTAGTGTTTTTGAGTTGAAACATTACAGCTTAGCAAGCCAAGAATCATTATAATACACATGACAGGAGGAATGTTGCATGCTGGGTGACCATTATTGCTCCAATTGACTTGCACGTCATCTGTGTTTCCACTTCAGTGATTTCCTTGTCGGCCACTGATTAAGCACACATAAAGCTGTGGTACCAGCACACAGAGAACATTAGAATTGAACATGACATATTTAAACTTTGGGTACTTCACTGACTTTTTTTCTTTCAAACAAAGTCATTGTTAATGTGATCGTCGGCTCTCCAGTGCAATGACATCTGTTAATAGGAATAGTATCTCATGGCCTGTCCATTCACTAAACAAGTTTATGTACACAGCTTTGTCATCTGGAGTGTATTAAAGCAGCTTTACTTCAAACAAGTAGTAATCTTGTATTGTAGACCCTTTCCTACACTTTTGTTTTCATACCACAATATTCTAAGGAAAGCTGGATCGTAATTCACCTGTTCAAACACTCCTACTAGCCTCATTGTATTGAAAGGACAGACAAAAGTAGACTACATAGAAAATAAAACAAAACCTTTTATATTATATCTGCTAGTCTTGGAGAGATTTCCCTATTTCTTGTCTGATGGGGATGCTGGACAGCAGTAAGAACCCCCCACATAGGTTTGAAGAACTCCTGAAGTGAGGGGGGGGGGGGGGTTATGGAGGCTGCAATATTTTTTTTTTTTTTTTTTTGTAAAACATTGTATTGAATTTTTCAGACACATACAAGCAAAAAGGACATTTACCCCCCCCCCCCCCCAGGAACCCCAAAGAGTCTGAATCCCCCCTCCCCCCCTTGAGGGATAAATCAAGTCATAGTCATACAATGGCTAAATCACTAAGAATAGACGTTAAATGTCAATTTTAAAGAGTGACAACCAGAATTTCCAGATCTTATAGAATGTCTTAGGTGAACCTCTATTTTCATAGATGGACTTATAAATAGGCAAGTCAGCATTCACTCCAGACTTAAATTTCCAAAACCGTTGGTGGAGCAGCCTTCTTCCATTTCAGAGCAATGGCTCTTCTGGCATATACCAAAAGTAGGCGGGCCAAAAAGACCTTTTTCTCCGAAAGGGAGGTTTTCCCAAGGGCGCCCAGAAGTAAAGCTGTAACCGTATATGGAACTTTCCCCTCAAAGAGGGATGAAAGTAGATCATGGACATCATTCCAAAAAGATCGGATATGAGTGCATGACCAAAAGATATGGAGTGAGTCAGCATCGTTTACATGGCAGCGCCAACATGTCCCCTCCACTCCCCTACTCATTTTAGAGAGGCGGTGTGGGGTGAAATATACCAGATACAGAAATTTAAGGGAAATTAACTTGTGTTTAGCTGCGATAGGGGTAGAAATGAAATGGGCCATGATTTCCGTCCACTCCTCCTCAGAAAGACTGGGTATGTCTTTTCGCCAGATCTCAGAGTCTGAAAGTCGTACCCGCCACATGATTTGTCAATAGAGCATAAATCTGTGATACTAAGCCCGTCAAGCCAGAGTGGGACAGTAGGTTTTCCAAGGGGTGAGATAGCACTCTCAAATCGACTGACCTGAACTGTACCATAAAGGCATGTCTCAATTGTAAGTAGCAAAAAAAACATATGATTAGGTAGAGAAAATTGGGCTTTCAGGTCGTCAAATTGCCTAATTGTGTTGCTGTCTACTATATCCCGTAGCTTAACCACTCCCTTGTCTGCCCATACCGCTGGGTCCGGTACACTAAGAAATTCTTTTAATTTAATGTTGTTCCACAAGGGGGTGTGTGGGGACCACTGGTCTGTCTGGGACAGAAAGGAGCCTGCGGATTCCCATACCTTAACAGCTGTGACCATAGGCATAGTCAAAGAGGGAAGGGCTTTGGGTCCTCTGAAAGGTAAGCTGGAGAGGGCCATGGGCGAACCCAGGATAGCTGCCTCCAGAACTGTAGCCGGATTGTCTGGAGACTGGGCAAACCACCAGTAGATCGAAACTAAAACGGCTGACTAGTAATAGAATTTAAGATTGGGAAGTGCAATCCCACCCCTGTCGACAGGAAGCTGTAAACTCCCTAAGGCAATGCGTGGCGAGGAGGGCGACCAGAGAAAAGTGGTTATAAGTTTATCCATTTCTTGAAAGAAACGGGCCGGGAAGACCATTGGCGTATTTCGGAATAGGTATAGAAATTAGGCAGGACACACATTTTGAACAGATTGCAGCGACCCAGGAGGGATATCGGAAGGGATTTCCACGTGCGCAGTTTCTCTCCACTGTGGGGATCACGTTGAGATTGTAGAAATCTTGAGGGCTGGGGGAGACAATGATGCCAAGATACTTTAATTTCTGTACCACATTCAAAGCATGTGCAGGGAGATCTGTGGTGGGGTACGGGTCTAGTGGCAGTAGAAGGGATTTATTCCAGTTAATGACTAGTCCAGAGTAGGTGCCAAACTCTGAGATCAATTGAAGAGCCGTATCAAGTGACTCGCGGGGGTCAGCTAGGTATAAGAGCAGGTCGTCCGCGTAAAGGGAGACATTTTCTTCAAGGCCCCCCAGACGCAGGCCCTCAATTTTGTTAGATGATCAAGGTAACGCCGCCAGGGGCTCCATCGCCAGCGCGAAAAGCGCCGGGGAAAGAGGACACCCCTGGCGAGTGCCCCGTGCTAGGGGAAAAAAGACGATATCCTTGCATCAGTCCTGACCTTCGCCTTAGGGGAAGAGTATAGGGCTTGTACATAAGTTAAAAAGTTGGGACCAAAATTAAACTTTTTAAGGACTTCCCACAAATATATCCACTCGACACTGGCAAAAGCTTTTTCGGCATCAAAAGATGCTATAACCCTTGATCCGCAGTTGGAGTGTCGAGTGGATAAGTTCGTCATGAGTCTTCACAGGTTTATGTCACACCCCTTGCCAGGTATAAAACCTGATTGGTCAGGGTGTACTAAAGATGTGATAACCTCATTGAGGCGCCTGGCCAGAATCTTTGCCAGAATCTTACTATCGACATTTAAAAGTGAGATTGGTCGATACGAAGAGCATGATGCGGGATCCTTTTCTTTCTTTAGGATAAGTGTAATTAGTGCCTCTGACATAGTTGGAGAGACTGTGCCCGTGACACGTATTTCCTGAAAGACCTTAAGAAGTTGAGGTGCTAATTGTTTTTTATATTTGGCGTATAGTTCTGCTGGAAGACCATCAAGTCTAGGGGACTTTCTGGTTTTGAGTGAGGAAATGGCTTGGCAGACCTCCTGGAGAGTGATTTCGGCCTCTAAAAATTCAAGATTATCGTGAGAGAGTCGGGGCAGGGAAATGTGTGCAAGGAAGTTTTGGATTTCAGGAGAGGATTTAAAAACTGTACAGGAGTACAATTTAGCGTAGTATTTTTTTGAATTCAGTATTATCTCCCGGATGCGTTATTTCCACACCGGAGTCTGTCACTAATCTTGCTATCTGTGTAATGGCCTTTTCCTGGTTCACTAGTTGTGCCAGGAATCTGCCAGTCTTATCTCCGTGCTCAAAAATTTTAGCAGTTTTGGCTTGGATGCCTTGCTTAGTATAGTCCAGTTGTTTTGTGGAGAGAGCCAGGAGAGTAGACTGCCATAGGTCATATAAGGAGTCGGATTTGTCAGCAATGTATTGATGTTCTGCCTCTACTACTCTGTGCTCTAAGTTTGTCAGGATGACCTGTCCTGCCGAAGTTGTGAATGCCAGGTCGATCCTGGATAGTCCGATATGAGGAGGAGTGGCACGTATACCCGGGAGTGTCTGGATGCTTGCAGCGCCAAATTTCACATAACGAGAACGCCGAGAGCCAGTCTCGCAGATGCGGAGGTTCGGAGGGTCTGGGTGTCAGTCTATCATCATAAGCAGATAGGACCATGTTGAAATCACCCATATAGTATTTATATGGGGTGGGAAAAGCCAGTGCTTTCTGAGCGATTTCGTGAAGGAGGTCAGAAGTGCCTGGAGGTGGGTTGTAGATCCCGGCAATAACCAGAGACACTTCATAGATCTTAGCATGAATAATTGCGTATCTGCCGGAAGCATCCAGATCTAGATGTAACAATTGAAAAGGTAGTCCTTTTTTGACCAGTATACTGACGTCCCTAGAGTAGGAGGAGTATGATGAGTTGTATGAACTACCTATCCAGGGTTTCTTGAGCGTCAGGAGCTTGCTGCCCATTAGATGAGTCTCAACTAATATAATGATCTGAGGGGGTGAACTTCTTAACCACCCTGGCGTTCTATTAAGATCGCCAGGGCAGCTGCATGAGGGTTTTTTTTAAATTAAAAAAAAACTATTTCATGCAGCCAACTGAAAGTTGGCTGCATGAAAGCCCACTAGATGGCGCTCCGGAGGCGTTCTTCTGATCGCCTCCGGCGGCCAAAAGTAACACGGAAGGCCGCAATGAGCGGCCTTCCGTGTTTTGTTTACTACGTCGCCATGGCGACGAGCGGAGTGACGTCATGGACGTCAGCCGACGTCCTGACGTCTGCCGCCTCCGATCCAGCCCTTAGCGCTGGCCGGAACTATTTGTTCCGGCTGCGCAGGGCTCAGGCGGCTGGGGGGACCCTCTTTCGCCGCTGCTCGCGGCGGATCGCCGCAGAGCGGCGGCGATCGGGCAGCACACGCGGCTGGCAAAGTGCCGGCTGCGTGTGCTGCACTTTATTTCATCCAAATCGGCCCAGCAGGGCCTGAGCGGCACCCTCTGGCGGTAATGGACGAGCTGAGCTCGTCCATACCGCTAAGGTGGTTAAGGAAGTTGAAGACTAAAGACCTTTTAATTGCTAAGTTTAACCCCCTGACGTTCCATAAGGTGATTTTAAGTTGTTCAGTTCTCTTAGCCATAATCATAGTGAGAAAGAGATATGAACGTAACCAAAGCATAAAATATGGGAGCAGAGAAAGAGACCCAGACTCGAAGTTCCCCTCTGAATGCTAAACCCTCCCCCCACCCCTCCCACCCCCTCCCAGACCTGATACTCACAGTCCCACCCCACAGATTCAACCCAATCTCGAAGGTGCTTGAATCCCAACCCGCGAAACTGTAGAGAACAACCATGTGCGCATGCCGGCCAAGAGGCCCCAAGTGCAGTAGACATATAAGTGAGACACTCCCAGATCCCCCCCCCCCCCTGCGTCCCGATTACATCAAACAGAACATGTGCATTGAGCGAGAACAAACCAGCCCTCCTGTGAATTGCGGCTGAGGGCAGTGATTACCCCACATAAAGCATATATTGTAAACATACAGACAAGCATGCGTTTTGTACAGACACTTCCATTATAAGAAAATTGGTGCCTGCGAGGTAGCAAAAATAAAACAGGAAGAAAAAAAGAAAAGAAAAAAAGTTGAAGGTAGTGTTTTCCCAATATGTGAGGGGCTTGCTGCTAAAAAAGAAACAGCTGTATTAGCAGATGCATGTTCCTTAGGTGCAGGTGTCCTTTGAGTAAGCAGCCTCGCCCAGGCATAAAAATAGCGGAGCTGATGTTCGCTCTAGAGTCAAATCGTTTCCGTTAATCCCGAGAGGTCCGGTACATATTCACGATAGAGACAGTGCAGTTCGGTAGGTGAGAACAATTCACTTTAGTACATAGGCCTGAAGGTTCCCTCTAACAATGCCAGCCGAGCAGAAGAAAGAAACAGGAGGATAACGCGCTGAGGGCTGGCAGAGAGCTATACAGAAGTGTGGTACTCAAAGAACAAAAAGGAAGAGTAGAAATAAAACATAACAGCACAGAGGTTAATTGGATTAGCATAGTCTTACCACCTCCTGTCAGTCCCTGAGCGTGTCTATCCAGTCCGAGGCCTCCTGAGCCGTGGTGAAAAAGTGAGCCTCATCTTGATGCTGCACACGCAGTTTAGCGGGAAAAAGCATTGCGTATTTCAGCCCTTTCTTTCGGAGCCGAGAGCGGACATTATCAAATAGCTTCCTTTTGCGTTGTGTCTCGGTCGCGAAGTCAGGGAAGAACATCAAGACAGCATTCTCATGGCGGACCTCTTCTATCTTGCGGGCTTCTCTTAAAATGGCGTCACGGTCCTGATAGTTCATCAACTTAAAGATAAAGGGCCTAGGGACCCCGCCTGGCAGCTTGGTACGCGTTTGCAAACGATGGGCTCTCTCTACCACGAAGCAGGTGGAGAAATTTGCGTTTGGGAACAGCCGCCGAAGCATCATTGTGGTGAAGGCCACAGGATCCTCTCCCTCCACCCCCTCGGGGAGTCCCAGCAGGCGGAGGTTGTTGCGGCGGTTTCGATTTTCACTATCCTCCGCTCTCTCCTCAAGGCGTTGAATCCTAGACTGATAGTAGTCAGAGGATTTGCGGAGTGTGGTTATAGCGTCCTCGGCCTCCCCCAGTCGGCTTTCTACCTCTCCGGTGCGGTCTCGGATGTTGACGAGGTCATGCCGGAGTATGGTGACTTGTGACTCCACGTGGTCAATTTTAGTGGCTAGAGAGTCTCTGGTGGAGGCTATGAGATCCTTACAGCTGGTGATTGCTGCAAGAAGCATGGCCATATCGGGCTGTTCCGCATCCTCCGTCGGCATGGTTTGGGTTGCCTTTGGCTTCCTCCGCACAGCAGGTAAGATGGCGGCGGGGCCTACTTCCGTGGGATTAGTGGAGCCCTTCGCAGTAACCGATCCGCGCTTGCCCCTCTTGCTGAGCGACATCCAGGGGACACAGGGAGATGTGGGTCATCCAGCCACAGCTTTAGCGGCGATTAGAGTCCAGTAAAAAGCAGGGTAAGAGCTGTTAATAAGGGCCGCACCCGGAGCTCCAAGAAACACGGCCGCTCAGCACTCGCACATGGCCACTCCCCCTGAGAGGCTGCAATATTTACTTCTGTTTTTAAACAATACCAGTTGCCTGGCTATTCTGCTGATCTTTCATACAAGCATGCAGCTAATCTGGTCATAAACATCTAGTCTAATCCAGTTAATCTAGTCAGAAACCTTTGATCTGCATGCTGGTTCACGGTCTATGGCTAGAAGAGTATTAGAGACAGGGGATCAGCAGGACTGCCAGGCAATTTTCATTGGTTAACCATTTAATGGCACACTAGCGTATTAAAACGTCATGCTTTACCCTATTAACAGCAACATGACGGTTTAATACGTCGCGCGTTCCCGCCGCCGCTACCACCGTGTGCGGCCCACTACTGCTGCCGTTTCCGTCGGGATCCCGTGCTGAGTGATTGGGGAAGAGGACCGAATGGGCCTCTACCCAATCGCAGTGCCTGGAGTGAATGGACGTGACTGCGAACAGCGGCTACGTCCATTCACAAAAACAAGAAATTGTTCCTATAACGAAGTGTTCACTAGCGCCATCTTGTGGCCAAAAAGTATATTACAAATACAAAATACATACATACACAAGTACATACACATCATTAATAAAATTACACTTCCAACCTTCCCCCCCCCTCCCCCCCCCCCCCCCCCCCCAAAAAAAAAAACACTTGTAAAAAAAATCAGCTTAAAATAAATAAATAGTTGTCTTATGGACTCAGCTTTTTTTAATCTATATTTTATGGGGGAAAATTAATTTTAATGTATTACATTGGGGCTGGTAATTATGGCCAGAACAAAAAACAAAAAAACAAAAAAATAACACCTATATTTCAAAATAATATATTTTCGCCATACATTGTGATAGGGACATTTAAATTGTTTAATAATTGGGACAACTGGGCAAATAAAATGTTTGTTTTATCCACAGGAGAATGTTTAATTTTAAAACTATAATGGCTAAAAACTAAGAAATAATAATTTTTTTCTTTTTTTTTTTTCTTTTTAAAACGCATTTAGAATAAAAAAAATTCGTAGCAAAATGTACTACCCACAGAAAGCCTAATTGGTGGCGAAAAAAATGAGGTATAGATCATTTTCTTGTGATAAGTAGTAATAAAGTTATTAGGGAATAAAAGGGAGGAGCACTGACAAGTGAAAATTGCTCTGGTCCATTAGAGTAAAAACCCTTGGGGGTGGACTAGTTAAATGGGAAAAAAAAATTGGCAGCTTCCATACTCCTCTCACTTTGAGTTGCCTGTGACTCGTGTATAAGTCGACCCCTATACTTTTATGAAGTGAATCAGACCTACATTTTTAGACTTATACTCAAGTGTATACAGAGTAGATAAATACTTGCTCTACTTAAATAACAGATGTATTGTACTGGTCTAGTATTTGTTAGTGCGCAAAAACATAGACATATATTGCAGTCTGATACGTTTGATAGTCCACCTACAATAATTTATGATATGACACAGCCACTTCTAACCAATTGGCTACAAGGTGTAAAACCACAGGCAGTGCGCCATTATTTAGAATGGTAAAATTAGTATACAATTATATAGCGCAACACAATCTACTGTAGAAATACGGGCAATTCAGTGTTCAATACAATTCATCAGCAATCCACATGCGGTATTGTGACACAGCTACGTTAATCTAATTTTCAAATAAAAATAAGTCCACAGGGGGTGCACCAATACGTTAGATGTATGTAACCAGTTATATAGCGCAACACAGTCCACTGAAAAGTTCTTGCTATTCCACTCCAACTCAGTATTCAATACTTCACTGCGTCCCACTTGTTGGGCCAATTCGGTTCACTACACCTCCACCACACCCGAGTATGGAAAGGGACTCACCCTTTGCTGAGACCTTCACTCAGGTCTTAGTCAGACACTGGGGTTATTCCCGGGTCACCCCCGACCACTACTATCAGATTAGATGATTCCTGACTCCTGTTCTCATGGGCTTGTAGCAGATGTAACCTCCAAATAAAAACTCCACATAGCGTAATACCGTACTATGTATTGTACTGTCCACGTTTTGATCACAGTGATTTTTCTACCGTAAAAAAGAGAAAAGCCTTCTTAGCATTTCCCATTTTAACTGTGGCTATTTTTAAGCCAATCCTGATGTCATTTCCTCCGTTGCCTGTTTGTGTATGGATTGCCCCCCTTTCACTATAGAAAGTGCATTGTCTCAGCATGAGAAATATTGGCCAATCAGAGGAACAGAGGTGTGGGAGGGGAAAACATGAGGGAAGAGGCTTCAGTCTGCATTAGTTAAGTCTGAGGGGAAGTAGAGCAGCAAATAAAGGACAACCCAGCATGCCCTGCAACTTCCTTTTTGCGGCAATGTACCAAATAAGAGTAAGGTAAACTGGGGAATGATCATTTATCAACAAGAAATGTAAATAATAGAAAAGTAATAGTGATTTTAACGTTTGGATTGCCTGGTTAGCATCCTCATTACTTGTTTACCAGATTAAAATAAAGAATTAATTTTTGATTTTATGCCTGACAGTTACACTTTAAACAATACCGGTTGCCTGGCAGTCCTGCTGCTTGGCGGTCAGTAGGGTCTAAATCGCACAACTGAAATAGGCATGCAGCTAATCTTGTAAGATTTGTCATAGACCTCTGATCTGCATGCTTGTTCAGGGTCTGTGGCTTAAAGTATTAGAGGCAGAGGATCAGCAGGACAGCCAGGCAATGTCCATTATTTAAAAGGAAATATACAGGTCAGCCTCCATATCTCTTTCACGTTCTATTCCCTTTGAAGTGGCATTGTCACCATAAAAATTAAATTTCAATATCAACTGGTCTGAGTGTATTAAGTGATAAAGATGCTAATCCTGCATTCAAAACTTTAAAAACTTGTTCTGCCGTTATGGTTTGGAGTTATCACATACCTTAGGAGCACTGGCCCTTTAATAGCCATTGGCATCCAGTTGCGTGTTGGGGGTTCTTTTTATCTATAATATATTCCCCTCTTCCCTTCAGGGCCGGGCCGAGGCATAGGCTGGAGAGGCTCCAGCCTCAGGGCGCAGTGTAGGAGGGGCCGCACAATTCATTCAGCTGTCATTCCTAATTGTGTATGAAGCAGAAAGAAATAAGAAAAGGGGATACATAGCAGTGACTGCAAGCCAGATAACTAGATATTAAGGTGTTGGGGAGGTTGTGGGCCCTGTGGCCCTCTTAGTCTAATAGCAATCAGTGTGTGACAGCTGAGGTGGGAGGGATGGGGGGGGTGCACTTTGGTGTCTCAGCCTTGGGTGCTGGAGGACCTTGTCCCCGCTCTGCTTCCCTTTATTCCCCTGCCTAGCTGAAACATGATCCTCTGCTCACTTGTATTTACAAGCAATCCTGAGGTGACTCAGTGATTGGAGGAGAAAATAAAGTTAAGGGAAGAAATGATATCAGTATTTAGCATCAAACTGTGGGCAAAAGTCTTGTTTTCCACCAGGAATAGAATTCTCTTCATTTACTATATACAATTCACTGAAATCAAAATGTGGACTGTACAATACATGTGTTGTGTAAGTAGATCAAGTATTTATCTACTTGTATATGTGTTTTTTCCCTGGCATAGTATTACTAATCCTCCTGCTTTAACACCTTCCAAACTATAAAATATTCTACCTCTACTGAAAAACACTGTTACTACTAGATTTCATTGGTTCATTATTTTATAGAAATCTGCCCCTTCCACATTTTGTGAAAGCCCAATTCTAATAAATATTTGCATAGAGTAATAATTGGTTATATTTTCTGCCAGGTTGTTTCTGCTAAATGGGCTGTCATGAGGGACATTTTCTCTCACTCCCTGCCCCTGGGGCCTCTTTGGTTTCATTATGAACACTGAAGAGACAAAATGTAAGAGACTGGAACAGAAACCTGTTACACATTTTAACTTTTCCCCTATAACAGCAGCTTCTTTATTTCTCACTCTGTCCCTGTTGGGTAGACTTTGTTTCCTTGTCAGGACAGAAAGTGAAGTAAGCGCTTCAATATAGGGGCACAAATACCAATAAAAGCCCTGAAGTCATTCGGAGCCTTGAATAGGACGCCCAAAACAAACTAAAAATTTTGTCTACTTTGAAATAAAAATCTATATACAGTACAGTAGTCCATATTCCATCAGTGCATAAGCCATTTTTGTAATCAAACACTAATTATTTTTTTTTTTTTTTACATAATTTTATTTTCATTAGGAAAAGTAAAAATATTACAATGATTGACAATATCCAACAATACCCTAATAGGGGTTCTTAGTCTTGTATAAAACAAAAAGACTTTGTTAAAGATAACAGCTGTTTCACCTTCCCTTATTTAACTGTAATCTTCCAGGTGTATAATACCAATCAATAAACATACCTGAGATGCTTTTAACACACCTGAGGACCCAACAGAGGTCCTATCTCATAAACATACAGTGTAAACCAGAAATCTCCCTTCCACCCACTCCCTGGCGGCCTGGTCACGGGCAAAGTTTAGCTATCAACATAAGGAGTTACCATAACATAGAAAGAGTCCAGCTGGGGTATTTTTCTAGAAACCAATCTCCGGTATTCGGAGGAATCTTTATAATCGATCCAAACTGCCCATGTGCTGTAGTATGTATCGTACTTGTCTTAAAGCAAATGCTATTAAATGTTATCTTTTAACTTTAATCTGTAGCTGGTAGACTGTCCTGAGTGTACTTTGTGAACCATGGCAATGATAAGTCTTTTAAAAGCTGCAAAAAAATCTTTCTGTTTGCATTATTGCATCATCAGTCTGCACAGTGCAGAAAGTACAACTTAATGCATCCTTTCAGACCCTGACGGTTGAGCCTATGCAATGATTCATTTAATCCATGGGGAGGAGGCATCCTATACATCAGTAGCGCTGCTACAGAGCCCTGGGCCCCAGTGCAAATTTTATGCTGCCCCCCAGCACTGTACATGTAATAATTACATGAAAGAGATGAACCAGAACTGGCTCTCCAAGGACAACCACTTTGTGAGAGAGGTGTAAAACAAGGGAAAGGAATGGTTCGTCAACGATTACCACCATTCAAAGTTCATTTCGAGGTGTTCATTACCACTATAGCATTCATAAAGAACGAGCGTAGTAAGAGGAAGGCCCCATGTGGACCCTTCAGGCCCAAGGGTTCTGGTGAAGTAGCATCCTCTGCATTCCCTATTGCTACTTCACTGCTATATGTCCAGAATGATGGTAGCACAGTGTATACAGTGCCTGGAATAATCACTCCCTTCTCACCAAAACTGAAACTAGGCAAGTTGGCTTTCACATTGGAAAACGCAAAGCTGCTGAAAAGTGTCCTGAGAAAGAACAGAGAACACAAATGTGTATTTATAAGAGTTTTTTAATGCTTGGACATTATAGAGGTGACTTGGGATTGTTTTTATTGTTTGTTTGGGAAAGTGGAGATGCACTTTATCTTGTTCAGTGTATTCAGTTATGTAACACCCAGGTAAAGCTGTGATGCCTTGATTCAGCAACACAAGTTAAATTGGTGGGCTAACATCACAATATTGTGAGAGGTTGGCAAGAATGTAATGCTTAATTTAAAGCTCCGTACACACACCAGATTGAAGTGCTGAGAGTCCAGTGTGTGTATAGCAGCCCCCGACCCCTCTCAACCACTCCACCAGCGATCCATCCTGGCGGATCACTTTGTCCAACCTACGGCCAAGGCCATTGTTCTCTCTGCTTACCTGGGTTCCATGTGATGTGACTACGTCAATGCCCCATTGTCCTTCCTCCCACTGCATAGCAAAAGAACACTATGCTAGTGACACGTCTGTAAGCTTTGACCCTGCAATGTCACCCAAGGGATTGAGTACCAATCCCCCCTGTGCAACATTGATCCTGCATGTGTACAGGTCTTAAAGCAAACGGACTGATAGTATATGCAATGAGATCTATAGTCCTAATCCTAAAGAATGGACGAAGCAAACTTATCTGTGATATCCTGCATTCTGTACCCAGTCCGACTCTGCCACAATATGTTCTTTGAAAACTCGTTTTTGAAATGACCCTAACAAATCAACCAGAAGGGCACTGAATGGAGAGCCTTGTCTAGACGTCCACTGATGGATTGTTAGTACACTGTAGTTAATCTGAATCCAAACTGTGCCAAAAGTCCTTTAGATGATCTATACCGCTTCCTCTGAATTTGTTCTCCACGTGAGCCAAAATGTAAAACTCTCTCATCCTCATGCTACAGCTTGTACCTATAAGATGTCTCTTGTCTGGCATATTTTAGCTGTAGCTCTGGCTGACTTTCAAGATGAGATTGGATTGCTTGTGTGGGATGTGACCTCTAAACGTCTTGATGACAATGCTTGTAAGATGGACAGCTTTCTCTGTAACGACCATATTTCTTTGTGACATTCCCTTTAATTAAAATACTGATTTATACCACGGCTTTAAGAATGAGCCAGAAATGTATGGCATAATAGCAATAATAGCCTTTTTTTTTGCTTATTCATAGACTGTTGGTGTTTTTTTGTTTTGTTTTCCAAGACTATTGATTTTAGCGTATGCCATCCATTATACTTAAGGCTTTGGGTGATGCAGATATCAGTCCATGTATGTTTGGGCAGTCAATCATGTTTGTTTTTTTTCTTCTTCAGCATTTATATAAAGTATTATATTATGTATGCCAGCTCATAGAGAATGAAAGACTGTACTTTGTGTACAGGATAATCCCTAGGCAAAGTCACTGGTGATGAAGCAGTGTGTTGGTGGACATGAATAAAGCAGAAATGCAATTGTACAAAAAAACGCAGCTGTATTGTGTATGGTGTTGGTAACAATCAGATTGCCCTAATGGAAACCATATACTTCGCTTTACATTAGTGCTCCAGATTCCTTGTGACCAGCAAACCGCATATCTTCCAAAAAAGATAAAAATGAATGCAAAAGGAACAAGCCCTTAAAGCATATCTATACTGATGTGAAAATAAACAATTTCTGAGTCAGACTAGCATTATATGTACCTATGTTTGAATATTCTATTCCCATACTGCAAGTGTTTAAAAATAAATGCTGCTATCTATGCAAATGAGGCAGTCAAGTTCAGCCTTCTGTCCTGAAAAATAAACATTGTTATCTGGCTGAGGAAACACTGCTGGTAGCATTTTAGTGCTGAAGAGTTTTAAGGCATTATTCCTTCTATTAGTTTTGCAGCTGATTTTTGCCTAAAACTGTTATGTTGTTAGAGTTAAGCCTTTAAACTGAAAATAAAAATACAAGACCATTCAATTTTATTGATGTTCTATTTACCATTCGTACTACAAATATAATGAATTATTTTATAAAATTATATTTATAGTTCAGGTTTGCTTTAAAGAAAGCTTTGCTTTACGCTGGTGTTTCAGATCCCAGTAAAAGTACTATATAGATCTGCATCACTTACTGTTCCATATGAATTATAAAGGTTGTGTGTTTAGCCAAATGCAAATAAACATGCTACCTGAGTGTGCTATCTTGGATATCCATGTATTTGTAATGGAAATAAGAGTTTTAGCTTACCCTCTACATTACAGAGCTTGCATTCATGTCCCACGTTACAGCCAGAGCCCACATCTTTTTTTAAACAGCTCAGTGCAGACCACATATTCCATTATGCACACAGTACATTACAGAGTCACAGGTTAATGGAGTTAAATATAGATCTTGTGACACCACCTTTCCATATTTCCAAATGTAATATAAATTGAGCTGCTAGAGCAGGGGAAAGCTCTTAGCTGGAAGTTGCCCTTATTTGTATGTGTCCTTTTTCCTGCCTGGGAAGTACAGGAGTGCGGCAAGACTAGCTGGTCCTGCTGTGGCCAAACGGCCAGAAGAAAAGACCCTGAGGCGTGTTCTGGAGATTTACCTGTGGGGAGTAGTTTTGTCACATGACAACATTGAGATTGGGAGGTTGATGGATGTCAATTAGACTTCTAGGTTGGTTTGAAACAGGGCCACCTGTTGTGCCTGGCCTCATAATGATGCCCCCACACAGTGTGCCAGCAATGTATTTAATGTTAGCAGAGTGCATGCTGTACAAGGATCTCCCTCTGCTGCAATTTGATTTACCAATTTCATAATCAAGTTATTAAATGCTTAGCTAATGTCTAAACCATTTTTAAATGCTTTTGGAGGTATATTATGTTTACAAGGGTGTAACTATAAGGGAGCAGAGCTTGCAACCAGAGGGCTGCAGGAAGGGCTACTGTTTGTCTACCCTTTCTCTGGGGCAGGGGTCAATCCTCCAGATGAGGTGGTGTTGTGGCTACAATTGTTATTAAAGGACAGCTGAAGTAATATGAATATG
Organism: Hyperolius riggenbachi; assembly: GCF_040937935.1. Taxonomy (NCBI): domain Eukaryota; kingdom Metazoa; phylum Chordata; class Amphibia; order Anura; family Hyperoliidae; genus Hyperolius; species Hyperolius riggenbachi. The sequence continues at coordinate 339,096,701 of NC_090648.1, read as the reverse complement.
CAGGCAATAACACCAGAAACAAGCAGGCAGCTAATCCAGTCAGACTTCAGTCAGAGCACCTGATTTCCATGCTTGTTCAGGGTCTATGACTAAAACAGTGTAGTGACTAAGGAGCTTAAGGCCCCAGTCCGAGTTTTACATGGGGCCCCAAAACCTATTGAGGGCAGATGCAGTGTCAGAGAGGTGAATTTATGCAATGCACATATAGAGGTGTCCATTACCAGCATAGCACCAATCTAATAAGATGGATAGAGGTCCCCTAGTGGGCCCCTCTGGTTCAGGGGCCCCAGTGTGGTCACAACCTTTGCATCCCCTATTGGTATGCCACCGGGCTAAAAGTATTAGAGCCAGAGGATCAGCAGGACAGCCAGGCAATCTGCATTGTTTAAAAGGAAATAAATATGGCTGCCTCCATATTCCTCTCACCTCAGGTTCCCTTTAATTGGTGAGATCATGATGGTCATATCTGTTGTATAACCCCTGACAGAGGGACCCTCAGGCAGTGGAGATCACCAAAGGGAGAATGGAAAAGGGGTGATGGTGAGCAGGCAGCTGCTGAGGAAATTAGGATCTATGAATTAATTGGCTCATTCATATGTGGTATGTTTTACCATTTGTGTTAAAACCATGCACCATAGACCGGTGCTACCATAGAGGCAAAGGGAGCCCCCAGAGTCTGTGAGGGCCCCCCAAGTGTCTGAACCCCCCCCCCCCATCCTAACTATTGCTCCCTGTGGCCTCTGCAGTGTCTTTGGCAGAGTAGCGCATCACCTGTGCTGGCGGGCAGGAGAGATGCTACACTGCCAAAAACTCTGCAAGGGGCCCCAGGGAGCACAGTTAAGTTGGAAGGTGATTGGTAGGAAGGGCCAGCAGCAGGCCTGGGGCCCAGGAGTAAAATGTAGCTGAAACAAATGGCCCCTAATGCCGCTTTTTGGTCAGGCAGGTGATTGTTGGGGGGGCCCCTGGGTAAACTTTGCCCTGGGACCCACTGTTACTAGAATCGGCCCTGGCTGCATGCAACGGCACATCATGTTAGGTGTCTGATTACATGCATGTCAAAATGTGTACATAGACACGTCGGTCCTCTAACAGATGAGACAACCCTGGCTGCACTCCTCTTATTGCATGCAAAGTGGAATCTTAATGTAATGTTACCACAGCTGGGTGCCACTCACTTGTCTGCCCCATGCTGTCTTTTTCCTGTAGAGTCAAGGGAAAAGCAACAAGTCTGTAAACTGTAAATATTGTGTGGTGTAACAAGTTTATCTTTGCAAAGAGTCATAATTGGACCAGTTTGTGTTGTCTTTTGATCATGGCATCTTAATTACCAGTAAAATGTTTCTAACAAGGCATCATTTGTTAATACGGAGGTAGTTTGTGTGCCACTATATTTAGGTGGTTGATATGGCTTTATGGGGATGTTTTGGTGCCATTGCTGGGATTAATTAAGAGTATTAGCATGGCAGGATCATTGATGCCAGGCTTTGTTTGAAAGTGTGTAATATACAGAGGGTGGCTTAGGTTGGCACTGGGTAGAGAGTTGAAGGTTAGTGTTTGTCCTGCTTTTGAAAGTCCCTTAAAGAACACCTGAAGTGAGAGGGATATGAAAGCTGCTATATTTATTTACTTTTAAACCATACCAATTGCCTGGCAGTCCTGCTGATCTTCCTGGCTTCAGACATGCCTAAATTGCACACCTGAAACAGGCATGTCACTAATTGTCATAGCTCCAGTGATCTGCGTGCTTGTTTAGGGCTGATGACTGAAAGTTATAGAAGCAGAGGATCAGCAGAACTGCATCAGCCTCCAATATCACTCTCACTTCAGGTGTGCTTTAAACCCAAATTTGTACATGCCCTATGCACCCCCCCCACTCCCTTTTTTGACCTAACTATACCGTGTCTGTACTGCAGCGTCCAAAAATAACACAATACTCAGACAGAGATGCTTTTAATTAAAATGTTGATATTTTTAACCCAATGAAGCAAATGTTTCTCCTTTAACCATGAAACTGAATCACATTAAACACAAAGAGCAACAGACTGCTTCTGCATATTGGGCCATTCATGTTTTCTGGATTGTTACTAGATTTCATGATGCAGAGACATCAGTATAACATTAGCAGGTTATAGGTACTAAGGGATACCTAGACAGCTTATGTTGATCCAGAACACATGGAATGTATAAAGGGCTTAAATAGAACAAAAAGGCCCTGTAGTAGTGTGAAGTGTTACGTGAGTACATTGGAGGTATCCTCAAATTCAACCTCTCCTTTATATCCAATGCCATCTCCAAGCCCTTTACCATCTGTCTATCATTTCCTAAATAGGTCCCTTACTGACTCTGGAGATCTCTCACCAGAACTACTGCAGCATCCTCATATCGCATTTCAGATAAGCAAGCTTGTTTTTGGTGTGTGATTCAGAAACCAATGCAGCCAAATGGATCAGCAGGGCTGCCAAGCAACTGGTATTTTTTAAAAGGAATTAAATATGGCAGCCACCCCATATACTTCTCAATTCAGGTTACTTTTAAATAGTGAACCTAATGAAGCTAAATCCTCTACCTCGCCTATGTCATATCTCTCGTGTTTGTAATCTAAACCCGTTCCTAATTCATTGTACAGCACTGACTATATGTTGGTGATTTATAGATAACAAATAGGTAGGACACTGGTATATTTTCAAAAACAAATATTAACGTATTATTCTAATACTATGGCTACCTTTTTATATTTACAGCACACCTAATTCCTTTTTTTTTTTTTTTTTCCCAAAGGTGGAGCTCTCCAACAATGCACTTTTGCACCAGATGAGACGAGATCAAGTGACCGATATGTGTCGTGCCAATAACGTATCAAGTAGGAAACGTCGGGTACTAACTCCCAATGACCTGAAACATTTGGTGGTAGACGAGTATCATGAACTGATTTATTGTTATGTGCCAAAAGTGGCATGTACCAACTGGAAGAGGGTAATGATGGTCCTCACAGGAAGAGGTAAATACAGTGACCCCATGGAGATACCAGCAAATGTAGCCCATGTTTCATCCAATCTGAAAACACTCAACCAATATAGCATTTCAGAGATCAACCACCGTTTGAAAACCTTCATGAAGTTCCTCTTTGTCCGTGAGCCCTTTGAGAGGTTAGTTTCAGCATACAGAAATAAGTTTACCCAGAAGTACAACACCTCCTTCCACAAACGCTATGGCACCAAAATAATAAGGCGGCAGAGGAAAAATGCAACCCAGGAGGCACTGCTTAATGGTAGCGATGTCAAGTTTGAGGAATTTGTTGCTTATCTTATTGATCCGCACACCCAAAAGGAAGAACCGTTTAATGAACACTGGCAAACTGTGTTTTCTCTCTGCCACCCATGTCATATCCATTATGATCTTATAGGGAAATATGAAACCTTAGAAGAGGATTCGAATTACGTCTTACAGTTGGCAGGAGTGGGCAATTATCTGAAATTCCCTACTTTTGCCAAGTCTACCAGAACTACTGATGAAATGACTGCGGAATTCTTCCAGAACATCAGCTCAGAGCACCAAACACAACTTTATGAACTCTACAAACTTGACTACTTAATGTTCAATTATTCAACTCCGGCTTACCTAAAATTAGAATGAAAGCCCATCCATGTGTCTGAAGAAGTATTTTCTTCCAGCGTGAAACAATGGCCATTTTGTAAATCCATGGGAGGCTGAGGTGGGGGGAGGGATAGCGGGTGATGCTTTGTACTGCAAGCAGTGCAAACAAAATAATTTAAATTTCTTCATAAAGAAGGACTGCTCTCTTTTTAGGTTAAGAGGAAATTAAGCTAGTCTGAAGACATGCAAACGTCTACTATGCTGTTCTTAACTTCCGTGGCGCCTTCACTCTCTCAATGTAAAGTGTCTATAAATTATTTATAGTAATTTAAGCTATGTCTGTTGATCCGATGAAACCTGCAGTATGTGTATATATTTATATATAGATATATCTGTGTATGTCTATATATGATATATTTGTATGTGTGTGTATATATACATATATATGTATATATGTACATATTTTCAGAGCCAAATATTAACTTGTTTCCATTGTTCAAATCTTCGCTGACCTATGTAACAAATTTCAAATCCTCTGTGTGAATGGAAGTACCCAGAAATTAAACTCTACCATTTTAAGTTCTTATAGGAATAAACAACAATTTTATTTTCTTATGAATTGAGGACTACGATGCTGTTTTTGAGACAAATGCCATTACTTTAGCATTGGTTTATGTTGGTAATTTATTTTGTGATGTTTAGATTTATGGACTTCATTTGTAAGCTAAGTCCAGTTCGCATTTATGAACTGTCGGCATAGATCCAAAAAGGCATTTTCGAATGTGTCCATTCTAACACATATCCATTAATAATGCGTCCAGAATGTATAGAAAGACCTGTTTTGTGTACTGTTTAAATAATGTACAGTGAACACATGGGTCATTTGGTAATACTGCTGAGACCGCATGCTAGCCTTGTTCTAAAACATGCAGGCAAGGCTTACATTAATATGATGTGTTTTAGAAGAGCGTTGTAATTTCACCAAGATGCGCCACTTTTTTTGGATTTGCCCATTGTGTTTAAAAGGAAGAGATGTCTAACTGGAATTTCTGAAGTGCAATTTGTATTTCACGTGCTGTGTATAAAATGAGCTTTACCTATTTGTGTTGTTGATAATCTACATTTCAGTTAGCGTTCTAAAACTCCAACTGCAATCGGAGGTTCATTTTATTATAAAAATAGATTGAGAAGGTGAGCACAGTATTAGTTACGTAACTTTTTCCATGGCTGGTGGGTAGCAGCAGGAATAGAGGGAACCATTTACAGTCCCAGAAAGCTGTGATTAGGTATGTGAAACGTACCAGCAAATCACGCAGTATTGCCTGTATCAAACCTGAAAAGGAAGAACATAGTAGATGTTCTACATAGAACCAGTGAAAGCAGCATTGTAAGACCTATGTACAGTTCCAGAGGATGAGGCTAGCATCAGTTATTTTAAGCTTCAGAGAAAGTGTTGCAGCAATTAATTTTCAATGAGAGAGAAGTCCTATTCAGATTAAAACCTTGACCTTGAAGGCCAAATTTTACAAATCTAAAAATAATTCAGAAAAATACTCTGAGATACCTTGATAGTATTACGAAATGGCCACCATCCCTTATATCCTTCTAGTGGGTATTGGGCATGTCTGGAGTAGCAGGCCTTGCTATACTACCAGTGTTGTATCTGATGTGTCTTCTCATAAATCTCAGTTTTTCTAGGCAGCATGTAAGAATGTCTACATTGCAGAACAAACAATGCCCAACAACTTGCTTTGGTTGGACTTCCATCATGTCTACCATACAAAATCACTCATGTTCTACCAGTAAATATGTCGTCATTGCTAACTTCCTCCAGAAATTGCTGGTTGCCTGTTTTTAATACCTTGAGTCAATGACCCAAAACAAGCACACTGCTAGTGAAGCCAATAAACTTGATCTGCATCCTTGTTCTAAGTAAAGGTCTCGGACTGTATTGATTTATATTGGGTTGTAATCTGACAGCCTCTCACCTATCATTGTCTTACATTTCCCTCTGAACTTGTCCAGCTATCGTTGTGTTAATTTCAATACTATAGGGCTTATATGTTAAAACAGATGAAGCGAAGAATTGAATCAAAGGTTAGTCATTCAGAGTAACCAATTATATTCTCTTTCATTTAACTACTGGAAGAGGATTGCTAGCTTTAGTCAACTGCTCTAGTTTTCTATGTAACTGTTTTCATAAATCACCCCTTTTGAGTGGCTTAACTAGAGAAACCATACAGGAGGCAGAATTACATGATTTGCATTCTTGTTTCAGATCAGTGGGTTTAGTGGCTGAAGACTAGCATGCATATCGGGTTATCGCAAATGGTAGCCTCCATGTTTCTTATAGGTTGTTGAAAAATAACTAAGTGTGAACCGCAATGGAGACTGGACATAAACTTTCTAGAATACAGTCACCTGCAAAAACACAGTACTGTGAACAGGCCCATAGAATTGTACGGGCAGTGAGTTGACATGCATAATTATTCTGCACTGCAACTGATGCAGTGTGAACAGAGCCTTTAGGTCTTTTATTTCCAGGACACCCCTCTGCAGTCAGATGCTCTGTTATTTGCATACAGTAATAGAAATGTTAATCCTAGGATATATATCTGCAACAGGCATAAGCAGACTATATGCATAATAAAGGTAACGGTCTGAAATGTTATGTTCCTTGACAAATCAGGCATTCTGTTGCCGTTAATCTGCAAACATGCAATCTAAACTTCTGCTCCACCAAGCTTTCTATTTTTGTCTTCCTGCTGGTCAGTAAATATTTAATTTCCTTGCTTTCTTTTTGTCCCGTATGATGCTCACAAGTCATCATGTGATTATTGATAATGTTGTGTGTTCCTTCTGAAGTGAGGCTGTGCTGTCCATAATGTTGTACATAATTTTCTTCTGTAGACTTTTTTTTTTCCCAGGTTCAGGTCTGTGCATCACTTTGCAGAGCAATGTTTTGCATGAACCTTAAGCTTGAAACGATTAAAAAAAAAATCTGTACTCTACTGGAATGGCCAAAAGATAATTTATTAATATTGTATTAAATTGTACAAAGCAATGAACAAAATAAATCCAATACTTATGCAGTGATAATGGCTGTAATTATCTTTATTGGGAAGGAATATTAACATGTTATAATATTCACTTTGTAAATGTGTCTTTGTTGCATAAGGACTTTGTGTTGTGGAATTGACTGAGACATGAAATGGCCAGCACAATTACAGTATACTCCTCTTCAGCAATATGCTCTATTCCATCATTTGCTGACCCTGATGCATTTTTCCCACTACCTACCAGCTGGTCACCTTCTACTCATTGCCCACTCTCCTCCCCCCCCCCCCCCCGCAATTGCCTAGCACATGCTGCCTGGCAGGGAGTCTAGTATGCCTGCAGAGTGATGGCGCGGGTTAACTGTCACCCCAACCAATCACAAACAATACCTGCTTTTCAAGGAAAGCCAAAAAGTGAGAGGTGTCTAAGCAGGGGAGAATGGTTTCTTATGATTGACTCTATTCATAGCAAAAAAGGGGTTAGGGATTATCAATGAGATGCAATTAACTGTGTTGATGCAAGATTATGCAAATCATGCAAATTGTATATGCAAAACTACGCAACTTGAAAATGGGCCTATTAAATTCCACCTTCCAAGCTGCATACATTTGCATTCGGGATATATGTATAATTCTGCATCAACTCTGAATTCTTTGCATCTGATTGACCATCTGTAAAACAGAGTGTGTGTTACTATTATAGCACCAACAAAGCGCTAAATAGCGGAGGAATCCAGACCCCCAACTGTGATCAAAGCTAGGGATGGTCAATAAGATGCAAGTCTAAGTTGATGCTGGATTATGTAAACCTTGTACCCAAATACAGTGGTGTGAAAAACTTTGCCCCCTTCCTGATTTCTTATTTTTTTGCATGTTTGTCACACTTAAATGTTTCTGCTCATCAAAAACCATTAACTATTAGTCAAAGATAACATAATTGAACACAAAATGCAGTTTTAAATGATGGTTTTTATTATTTAGTGAGAAAAAAAACTTCAACTCTACATGGCCCTGTGTGAAAAAGTGATTGCCCCCCTTGTTAAAAAATAACTTAACTGTGGTTTATCACACCTGAGTTCAATTTCTGTAGTCACCCCCAGGCCTGATTACTGCCACACCTGTTTCAATCAAGAAATCACTTAAATAGGAGCTATCTGACACAGAGAAGTAGACCAAAAGCTAGACATCATGCCAAGGTCCAAAGAAATTCAGGAACAAATGAGAACAAAAGTAATTGAGATCTATCAGTCTGGTAAAGGTTATAAAGCCATTTCTAAAGCTTTGGGACACCAGCGAACCACAGTGCGAGCCATTAGCCACAAATGGCAAAAACATGAAACCGTGATTAACCTTCCCAGGAGTGGCCGGCCGACCACAATTACCCCAAGAGCGCAGAGAAAACTCATCCGACAGGCCACAAAAGACCCCAGGACAACATCTAAAGAACTGCAGGCCTCACTTGCCTCAATTAAAGTCAGTGTTCATGACTCCACCATAAGAAAGAGACTGGGCAAAAACAGCCTGCATGGCAGATATCCAAGGCGCAAACCACTTTTAAGCAAAAACAAACATTAAGGCTCGTCTCAATTTTGCTAAAAAAAATCTCAATGATTGCCAAGACTTTTGGGAAAATACCTTGTGGACCGACGAGACAAAAGTTGAACTTTTTGGAAGGTGCGTGTCCCGTTACATCTGGCGTAGAAGTACCACAGCATTTCAGCAAAAGAACATCATACCAACAGTAAAATAAGGTGGTGGTAGTGTGATGATCTGGGTTTTTTGCTGCTTTAGGACCTGGAAGGCTTGCTGTGATAGATGGAACCATGAATTCCACTGTCTACCAAAAAATCCTGAAGGAGAATGTCCGGCCATCTGTTCGTCAACTCACGCTGAAGAGATCTTGGGTGCTGCAGCAGGACAATGACCCAAAACACACCAGCAAATCCACCTCTGAATGGCTGAAGAAAAACAAAATGAAGACTTTGGAGTGGCCTAGTCAAAGTCCTGACCTGAATCCTATTGAGATGTTGTGGCATGACCTTAAAAAGGCGGTTCATGCTAGAAAACCCTCAAATAAAGTTGAATTACAACAATTCTGCAAAGATGAGTGGGTCAAAATTCCTCCAGAGCGCTGTAACAGACTTGTTGCGAGTTATTGCAAACTCTTGATTGCGGTTATTGCTGCTAAGGGTGGCCCAACCAGTTATTAGGTTCAGGGGGCAATTTCTTTTTCACACAGGGCCATGTAGGTTTTGAGTTTTTTTTTTCTCACTCAATAATAAAAACCATCATTTAAAACTGCATTTTGTGTTCAATTATGTTATCTTTGACTAATAGTTAACGTTTTTTGATGAGCAGAAACATTTAAGTGTGACAAACATGCAAAAGAATAAGAAATCAGGAAGGGGGCAAATAGTTTTTCACACCACTGTATATGCTGATTGAAAATGGTCCAATACAATCCTGCCAGGGTGGAATTCAACAGGTCCATTTTCAAACTGCATAAATCTGTGTAATAAATTTACATAATCCTGCACCAACTCAAGATTATTTGCATCTCATTAACCATCAGTAGTCACAACCTCTGCATTCCTTCCACACGGTGCTGTTGAATGTTATGGAATGTGAGGTGTCCGTGCAGAGCACTATACCTTCTGTAAACCACCCATTAGCTTTGAAAGCAGGCACGTTCACTCAGGCAGTATTCTATAGATCAAGTGCTGTGTGGGAATTGTGTAGAAAGACACAGTTTAGGTAATTACATTTGCACAATTTAAAGAAAAAACTGACTTTGCATAACCATGTGTTCTGGATGAACATAGAGCTAAAGAACTTACGGTAGGTTAATTTTTATTGTATTTGAAGAGACTATGCAGCTACATTTATGCATTCCATGGATCCACTTCGGGTAAAGAGTTATGTCTTGCCTATATTTCGATTTCAAATCCTCCCCCTGAGAACCAGGAACCGGCGCTTCTGGCATGTAGCTCCGCCCTCTTGCGCCCAAATGCTGTGGCATTTCTGTGGCACTCGGTATCTCCAATACAGAGAACGCCATGACACGCGGCTGAAAGGGGGCGGGGTTCACAGCGGAAGGGCTCAGGGAGAAATTTGAAAATTAAAGACCCGGCAACTAGCTTTTTACCAGAAGGAGATCCGCGTAATGAGTAATTTTAGCTGTATAGTGTCTTAATGGTTTGTGTTTTTACTGCTGTATATCAAGAGTGGCAAGTGAGAAGGGGAATAGAGAGAAAGTTGCAGTACAGGTAAGTCACACAGATTTATTTTAACAATGCACCACACAGACCCTCAGGTGGTTAATGCCTACCAATCACTACACGATTAAGATTAAAACCTTATACACAAGGAATGAACGTAAATAAGGGCACAATTCCTAATAACTAAATACACTATCAATACAAATTAAATCTGTGCATAAAGTCCCTTGGTGGATCTTCTAGAACAGTAATGGCTAACCTCGGCACTCCAGCTGTGGCAGAACTACAAGTCCCATGAGGCATTGCAATACTCTGACAGCTCTAAGCATAACTTGGGGAGGCAGAGGCATGATGGGATTTGTAGTTTTGTCACAGCTGGAGTGCCAAGGTTAGCCATCACTGTTCTAGAATGACCAGTGTGCTGGAGATTTAGGCAGAGGTAAACCTCTCTGTAGTATCTGTGCAGATTTTTTCTCCTGTGCAGCACACACTTCAGTGCTACATCTTCACCAGCACCCTCTTGTCACGGACTCAGAGTCTGGTGGACCACTATCACAGTGGTCAAAGATAGCCTGTGGGACCTTCAGTGAGCTCCCCTCGCCACTCCATCAGACACTTTAGGCACTCCTTATCTCTTCATTCAGTATATTATTCATTCATTTTGTACATCAGAATAACAAAGAGATTGTGCAACTTTGTCTATTAAAAGCTAACATTTATTCAAAAATTGCACTCATGTTTTTCTACAAGGGCAACTGAGCATTGAGTTTGGTCAGCAGGCTCTCTCCTGTAATCTGTGCTCAATTCAGTCCGTGACAAGAGGGTGCTGGTGAAGCGAACCACACTGAATCCAGCGCTGGGGATTCGGGCGCATAGGGAGTTACATTTTAAACCCAATAATTCGGCTTACAGCAATTGCTGGAAGCCAAATTCATTCCCCACCATCCATGGCGGCCTGGAGGGTGAATAGTAATTAACACGGCCAGGACTTGTGCAGCAGCAGGATCAGCCATATACCTTCTGTATCTTGCACCCAAGTCTCCCACGCTGATTCCTCTCGTACGCCTGGTGAAGGTGTAGCACTGATGTGTGTTACAGTGATACACTGTTGTCTGTTGTCTCCCGGGTGCTCGGGTTCGGCATGTAGCAGAAAGAATTCACAGATTATTGCGTGGGGCTGGGGAAGACCCGGCTGTCATGGTACACATTGGCACCAATGACAAAGTTAGTGGGAGATGGAAGGTCCTCAAAAATGATTTTCAGGTACTTGGAGATAAACTTAAAACAAGGACCTCCAAGGTGGTGTTTTCTGAAATACTGCCAGTGCCACATGCTACATCTGAGAGACAGAGGGAGCTTAGGGAGTTAAATAAGTGGCTGAGAAATTAGTGTAGGATGGAGGGGTTTGGGTTCCTGGAGAACTGGGCAGACTTTGCAGTTGGCTACAGGTTCTACAGCAGGGATGGGCTGCACCTTAATGGAGTGCAGCTGCATTGGGGGAGAAGATGGCTAAACGGTTGGAGGAGATTTTAAACTAGGATCTGGGGGGAGGCGAGAGGGTAGTCTCAATATGTAGACAAGATAAGGTAAAAAGACAGTGGGAGCCTAACATTATGGGTGATGGAGAGGGGGGTGGGGACAGTGTGAAGAGTAAGGAGGTTGGTAAAACTTCAAGTAGCCCATTTCATGTAACCAAAATTGGAAAATGTGGTGGTTAAAACATAAAGTGCATGGTAACCAATGCTAGGAGCCTTACAAATAAAATGGACGAACTAGAGTTCATTCTGATTGACAAAGGATATAACATTGCGGGAATAACCGAGACATGGATGGATGAAAGCCATGACTGGATAGCGAATTTAGAGGGATACAATGTGTTTAGGAAGGATAGAACAGGGAACAAAGGTGGAGGGGTTTGTCTCTTTGTTAAGAATTCTTTTACAGCTGTCCTGAACGAGGAGATGGAGGAAGATTGTGAAGATGTGGAGTCCGTTTGGGTAAATATTCATGGAGGAAATAAAGCTTGCTTATTGGGGTATGCTACAGGCCACCACATATTCATGAAGCTGCAGAACCGCAATTACTACAGCAGATTGAAAAAGCTGCAAGTAAAAATGAGGTCATAGTTATGGGTGACTTCAAATTTCCAGACATTGACTGGAGTATTGAGGCTACCCATTCTGGTAAAAGCAGATTTCAGGCATCACTACAGGACAATTACTTGACTCAAATGGTAACGGAACCAACTAGGGGGAATGCGTTACTGGATTTGATCATTTCGAATAGACCAGATAATGTATCAAATGTGCAGGTTCAAGAACATTTGGAAAATGGTGATCACAACATAACGTTTGATCTGGTGACTGATAAGCCATGGGGCAGCGGGACCACTAAAACTATGAATTTTAGAAAAGCAAAGTTCAATCAACTCAGGCAGGCACAAAGTTTGGTGAACTGGGATAATGTACTACAAGGGGAGGACACTGAAGGGAAATGGCAAGCTTTTAAACTTATTCTCAATCAATATTGTAGTATGTATATCCCATATGGAAACAAAATGTCTAGGAATAAAAAAAGCCCTCTATGGATGATTAGAAAGGTTAGAGATAAAATGAAGGGGAAAAATATGCCTATAAGGTCCTAAAACAGGAGGGGACCGAGGCTGCCCTAAGCAATTATAAGGAGTGCAACAAAAGTTGTAAAAAAAAGAAATTAGGCTGGCAAAGATTGAAGCTGAAAATCAAATCGCTAGGGATATCAAATCTAACCTAAATAAGTTTTACAAGTACATTTGTACTTGTACTTGTAAAACAAAGGTTGACTGTATTGGACTCCTAAAGGATGAGGGTGGGGACTCAATGGTGGATGACCAAGGTAAGGCAGAGTTATTAAATGCTTTCTTTGCTTCTGTCTTCACAAGAGAAACATCACTGTTGCAAATTACAGATGCAGAAGAGTCTCAATCTTCCAACTGTAATATTAAATACTTAGAGTCTGAAGCGAGAATAAATCTCGCTTCAGACCTCATAGTTAGCAGGGGCATGTGTGCCCCTGCTAAACCGCCGCCATCGCACCGCTAAACTGGGGTCCCTTCACCCCCAAATCCCCTCGGTGCAGCGGGGGAGCGCTTCCTGGTTGGGGCAGGGCTAACCGCCGCAGCCCTGTCCCACGCGCGTCTGTCAGCGCGTATCTCCGCCTCTCCCCCGTCCCTCTGTCTTCCTTCACTGAGAGGGGCGGGGGGAATTACCAGATAATGCCCAATGATGTTGATCCAGGGATTTTATCTGATTGTCATCTGGAGTCAGGAAGGATTTTTTTCCCTTTTGGGGCTAATTGGACAATGCCTTGTAAGGGTTTTTTGCCTTCCTCTGGATCAATGTGAGGGAGCAGGCTGGTGTTGTACTTTGTTCTCTGGTTGAACTCCATGGACCTATGTCTTTTTTCAACCCAAATAACTATATAACACTGTTATGTTTGTTTTTCATGCAGTGTACTTTAAAAGCAAGTGTCTGGTTACATATTTAAAGTAGACCTAAATTCAAAGAAAGTATGTCTTAGCCCTAGCTAATTATATGCGGTCTGATTTATTTATGTTTGATTTGTTGTGATTTTATTCTATGGAAACAGCGCTCAACAACCCACATATTAATACACAAGATTCCACATTTAAAAAGTCCACAATGCCCTCAATAGGTGTGATCCACAGGTATCCAGTTAATAGTCCAAGCAATAATTCTTCATATACAGTTCATAGCAGTAATGATATATTCTCACCGGAACAATAGGCCAACCACTAACGATTAGCAATCACGTTTTTGGACCATGCCAGCACACGAACTCCTCCACTGATATAGGACTCCTCAGATGTGTGTATACATGTCATATGAAAGAGAGACACAGCAATAGTGTAATACCGTTTACAGAGCATACACTATCCAGCACCACCAGTGCTCCCACTCCACTCACGGGTCACCCTAAAGTGCCTCCACCAGCTATGCACTCAAGCCTCTCACCAGATAATATGGCTGACCCTTCACAGACCAGCAGCTCTAGCTTGTTGTGATGACTTTCTCTTGTGTCAGCAAAGAAATGATCTAGGGCTCAAACAGGTGTACCATAGCGTAATTCCATTTAATAAAATATATTAAAAAGAGCAAGTGCACTTACAAACATCCAGTTAAAATGCGCATATAAAACAATCCTCGAGGTGATCCAGCGTCTGACCGGCTCCTACAGCGCCGTCCGAATAGTTTCGTCACTTGGACTCATCAGGAGCTTAGCTACTAGGAGCCTGCAGACGCTTTTAAACAGTTTTCACATCACATGACCATATGATTCAGTGAGCACCATTCGCTGAGCTCTTTAGCTCGTTTCTAACCTCACTGTCTATTGGCTCTACTTTGTGTGTTATCAGGGACTACATTACCCATCATTCCCTAGGATCAGATCTATCCCAGGCTGTCCAATTGGGTGGTTAGGGTCACAAGCCCCTCAGGGCTCCACCCCTCCAAATTCCGCCCTAAAATCTGGATTTCTGTAACTTCTATCAGACGGACTACAAGTGGCAGCATGTTGAACGGATTTCCGCATTCAAAAACGGAACTCCGCATTCAAAAAACGGAATTCCGCATAAAAAACGGATTTCCGCATAAAAATAAAAAAAAAAAAAAAAAAAAAAAATTTTTTTTTTTCTTTTCCTTTCTTTTTTTTTTTTTTTTTTTTTCCTTTCTTTCTCTTCTTTTCCTTCCCCTTCCTTCCTTGATCTTGCGATCCGGAATTCCGCATCATAAGAGGGCAAAAAACCTCAACAGACTAAAATCATGGGTCCACGGTAATGCTTCCAAAAAAGGCTACACCAGGGACAATTGCTCTACTTTTACCTCTGTTTCTAGGCGCTCACTTTCACATATGTAACACCATGTATATTACTACAAATAAACCCCTTTCTGTCCATAATGCCCCCACCCCTTAATACACATATTCACCAATTACAATAACTGAATTGAATACAATTTTACCTTCACATTTGTGTCCCCCATCATTATTTATATATATATATATATATATATATATATATATATATACAGCTCCATTCAATCCTCCCTTCAATCATCAGCTATATGACAATTCAGATCAAGCTCAACGTTCAATCCACCCGGCTGCATTGTTTTAAGATCATAAATCCATTTTGTTTCCATCTTAGATATCTCCCTAATTTTGTGACAGCCCCTCCACCTTGTCGTCAATTTTTGTACCCCACAGAATTTCAACAATTTTGGGTCCCTCCCATGCTGCTCAAAGAAATGTTTAGAAACACTGTGTCCTTTATATCCTCTACTAATGTTCCCAATATGTTCCCCAATTCGTTTGTGTAAAGCTCTTTTCGTACGTCCCACATACTGCAGCCCGCACGGGCACCATAACAGGTATACCACGTGCGTGCTGCAGCAGTGGATAAACTCTCTAATTTTCTGCACTTTTCCAGTTTGAAATGAGCCAACTTCTTTTATTTTTATCCCTTGTGCTCTTTCACATGCATAACATTGATGACATGGAAAAAATCCCACATTTCCCCACATATCTGTCCTATTCTTAACCACAGGTGCATCCACATATGTTTTAACTAATTGCTGCTGTAGATTCCTTGCTCGTCTGTAAATAAACTTCGGTTTCTCTGGGATTACTCTTCCCAAAATCGGGTCAATTTGTAGCAACCCCCAATGTTTCTTATATATTTTTTCTACTTCTCTATGTTGTGAATTATACCCCATCATTACTGCATATTCAAAGGCACTGGCGTCGCCAACATATTTATGGACCAATGGGAAAGAAGCATACTGTCAGCACAAGAAAGTAACAAAGTTAGAAATTGGAAACGTTTTATTGACGACTTGTTCTGGATCTGGGAGGGGAGTGAACAAGAATTAAAACATTATATACAATGGTTAAATGCAAATGAGCTGGGTATTGAGCTGACTATGAAGTGTAACAAAGAGGAAATTGATTTCCTTGATGTGGTGGTCATGAATAAGGCAGGTTGCTTGGGAACAAAAACGTTTTTTAAGAAAACAGATAGAAATTCATACATCCCAATCCAAAGCTGTCATCACCCAAACTGGATGCGAAATATTCCAAAAGGACAGTTGAGCAGAATACGGCGGAATTGCAGCTCTGATGTTGATTACCTGATACAGGCTGAAGTGCTTATAGATAGGTTTAGCGAGAAAGGTTATAATCGCCAACAACTTGAGAGACTGTCCAATCAAATAATGTACCAGCAGAGAGACACATTGTTACAAAATGACATGGGGAGGGAGAACAAATCCAGTGCCTTTGAATATGCAGTAATGATGGGGTATAATTCACAACATAGAGAAGTAGAAAAAATATATAAGAAACATTGGGGGTTGCTACAAATTGACCCGATTTTGGGAAGAGTAATCCCAGAGAAACCGAAGTTTATTTACAGACGAGCAAGGAATCTACAGCAGCAATTAGTTAAAACATATGTGGATGCACCTGTGGTTAAGAATAGGACAGATATGTGGGGAAATGTGGGATTTTTTCCATGTCATCAATGTTATGCATGTGAAAGAGCACAAGGGATAAAAATAAAAGAAGTTGGCTCATTTCAAACTGGAAAAGTGCAGAAAATTAGAGAGTTTATCCACTGCTGCAGCACGCACGTGGTATACCTGTTATGGTGCCCGTGCGGGCTGCAGTATGTGGGACGTACGAAAAGAGCTTTACACAAACGAATTGGGGAACATATTGGGAACATTAGTAGAGGATATAAAGGACACAGTGTTTCTAAACATTTCTTTGAGCAGAATGGGAGGGACCCAAAATTGTTGAAATTCTGTGGGGTACAAAAATTGACGACAAGGTGGAGGGGCTGTCACAAAATTAGGGAGATATCTAAGATGGAAACAAAATGGATTTATGATCTTAAAACAATGCAGCCGGGTGGATTGAACGTTGAGCTTGATCTGAATTGTCATATAGCTGATGATTGAAGGGAGGATTGAATGGAGCTGTATATATATATATAATGATGGGGGACACAAATGTGAAGGTAAAATTGTATTCAATTCAGTTATTGTAATTGGTGAATATGTGTATTAAGGGGTGGGGGCATTATGGACAGAAAGGGGTTTATTTGTAGTAATATACATGGTGTTACATATGTGGAAGTGAGCGCCTAGAAACAGAGGTAAAAGTAGAGCAATTGTCCCTTTCCTATGGTAGCTGGTGTAGCCTTTTTTGGAAGCATTACCGTGGACCCATGATTTTAGTCTGTTGAGGTTTTTTGCCCTCTTATGATGCGGAATTCCGGATCGCAAGATCAAGGAAGGAAGGGGAAGGAAAAGAGAAAGAGAGGGAAAAGGAAAAAAAAAAAGAAAAAGAAAGGAAAAGAAAAAAAAAATTTTATTTTTTTTTTAATTTTTATGCGGAAATCCGTTTTTATGCGGAATTCCGTTTTTTGAATGCGGAGTTCCGTTTTTGAATGCGGAAATCCGTTCAACATGCTGCCACTTGTAGTCCGTCTGATAGGAGTTACAGAAATCCAGATTTTAGGGCGGAATTTGGAGGGGTGGAGCCCTGAGGGGCTTGTGACCCTAACCACCCAATTGGACAGCCTGGGATAGATCTGATCCTAGGGAATGATGGGTAATGTAGTCCCTGATAACACACAAAGTAGAGCCAATAGACAGTGAGGTTAGAAACGAGCTAAAGAGCTCAGCGAATGGTGCTCACTGAATCATATGGTCATGTGATGTGAAAACTGTTTAAAAGCGTCTGCAGGCTCCTAGTAGCTAAGCTCCTGATGAGTCCAAGTGACGAAACTAGTCGGGCGGCGCTGTAGGAGCCGGTCAGACGCTGGATCACCTCGAGGATTGTTTTATATGCGCATTTTAACTGGATGTTTGTAAGTGCACTTGCTCTTTTTAATATATTTTATTAAATGGAATTACGCTATGGTACACCTGTTTGAGCCCTAGATCATTTCTTTGCTGACACAAGAGAAAGTCATCACAACAAGCTAGAGCTGCTGGTCTGTGAAGGGTCGGCCATATTATCTGGTGAGAGGCTTGAGTGCATAGCTGGTGGAGGCACTTTAGGGTGACCCGTGAGTGGAGTGGGAGCACTGGTGGTGCTGGATAGTGTATGCTCTGTAAACGGTATTACACTATTGCTGTGTCTCTCTTTCATATGACATGTATACACACATCTGAGGAGTCCTATATCAGTGGAGGAGTTCGTGTGCTGGCATGGTCCAAAAACGTGATTGCTAATCGTTAGTGGTTGGCCTATTGTTCCGGTGAGAATATATCATTACTGCTATGAACTGTATATGAAGAATTATTGCTTGGACTATTAACTGGATACCTGTGGATCACACCTATTGAGGGCATTGTGGACTTTTTAAATGTGGAATCTTGTGTATTAATATGTGGGTTGTTGAGCGCTGTTTCCATAGAATAGAAATTTTGTACGTAGTGTGACACACACAATTGAAAAATAGCGATCCGACCAGACAGAGATTTATTAAGATTTATCAATATTTAGAATATCTATTGAGGAGCGCACTGATCAAATATAGAATTGTTGTGATTTTAGCCACTTGAGGACCGCAGTGTTAAACCCCCTAAAGACCAGGTCATTTTTTTTTTAAACGGTCACTGCAGCTTTAAGGCCTCGCTGCAGGGCCGCACAACTCGGCACACAAGCGCCCCCCCTCCCCCTTTTCTCCCCACCAATAGACCTTTCTGTTGGTGGGGGTCTGATTCTCCCCCCCCCCCCCCCCATTCCACACACACATACACACTGTTTTTATTTTTATAAAATATTTCTGTTTATTTTTTTTAATACATTTCTTTATTTTTTTTTTAACAAACCAGCCCTCCTCCTCCTCCAGCCAATCACTGTGATCGACTGTCATAGGCTTCATTGTACGACGGCCTGTCACCCCTGTGCCAATGGTGTGACACTGCTGTCCCCAGTACAGCGCTGCCTTAGATCGCAGCGATGTACGGGATAATTAGACGGCGGTCTCACCGTCTAACAGTCTCCGAGCGGTGATCGCTCCGCCTACAAACGGAGATGCGCGTGTGATCTGCTGTAAAAGCCAGCCACAGCACTTTACGCCAATTAGTGTTAGGCGGTCCTAGGGCTGCCGCCACGATCACGCCCACTGGCGTGGTGCGGTTTAAAAGTAGTTAAAAAAACGTGAAGTAAGAGGGATATGAAGGCTGCCATATTTATTTATTTTTAAGAAATATCAATTGCCTGGCTATCCTGCTGATCTTCTGCCTCTAATACTTTTAGCCATAGATCGTGAGCAAGCATGCAGCAGATTAGAGGTTTCTGACATTTTTGTCAAATCTGACAAGAACTGGCTGCATACTTGTTTCTGGTGTGATTCAGATACTACTGCAGCCAAATTGATCAGCAGGGCTGCCAGGCAACTGGTATTGTTTTAAAGGAAATAAATATGGCAGCCTCCATATACTTCTCACTTCAGGCTCCCTTTAAAGTGACACTGAAGCAAAACTAAACTTATAAGACAATTGTACGTGTAGTACAGATGATTGTTAGAACATTAGTACCAAAGAAAAGCGTTTCATATTTTTATTTTCAGTTATACAGCTTTATTGAAAACATTGCATCAGACTCTCACAGTTGTAGTTTAGAATCCACACTCTGTCTTATAAGCTATAAAGCAAGTGCAATTAATGGCCCTTTGAACTTTCCTGCAGTAAAAGCTTATCTTACGTGGTTTCTCACTGTTTCTTGGCTGTTTAAGCTTTTCAGAAAACAGGACCGACTTTGTCTAAGCTGTCAATAGCTCATAGAAGCTTTTACATAGTTAACTCAAGTGTTTTAACTCTTCCTGTACTGGAAAACATGAGACCTTTTTCTTTACTATTTATCTACACATACAATTCATTATCTGATAAGTTTTTTTTTTTTGTGGTAGGCTTTTCTCTTGCAGCTTTAGGCCCAGTTCACATCTGCGTACTTTTGCGGAGCCGGCCGTATGGATCTGGCCATCTGAATCCTGGAAAACGGTCTGTTTTTACAGCCAGTGTGCTGTAAAACGTCAGTTTTCCATAGATTCCTATTGTGCTGCAAAACCGTCCTTTTCCGTTCCTCTGAGCGAAATGGTCTGGGAAATTGGGTCATGCTGCATTTTTTGTCTGTTCAGCGGAACGGACCATGGAACCGTACGGCCAGTTCCGTTGGCAAAAGCTAATGTGAACCGAGCCTTAGGCCCAGTTCACATTAGCATTTGCCAGGGACGGATCTAGACCAACTTGCGCCTGGGGCAAGGTCAGGTTTTGGCGCCTAAAGGTCAGGTTTTGGCGCCTAAGCTGCCATTCCCCATCCAGTTTTGGCGCCTAAAGGTCAGGTTTTGGCGCCTAAACTGCCATTCCCCATCCAAATTTTTCCGCCTTTTTAAGAATTCAACAAACTGCGCCTGAGGCAAGAGACCCGTCTGCCCCCCCCCCCCCCCCCCCCTAGATCCGTCCCTGGCATTTGCCAACGGAACCGGCGGCACAGTTCCGTGGTCCATTCCGCTGAGCGGACGAAAAATACTGCAGGACCCAATTTTCAGGACCGTTTCTCTCAGCAGAACAGAAACGGAAGGTTTTGCAGCATATAGGAACCAATTAAAACTGATGTTTTACAGCACACTGGCTGTAAAACGAACCGTTTTCACCAGATCTAGCTGGCCTGATCCTTATGACCAGTTCCGTAAAAAGACGCTAATGTGAACCGGGCCTTACTCTTTCACATGCCGAGGAGGATGACCATTTGCCACTGGAAAGTAGAATATCGTGCTAGAAAGTTCCTAGCCATACACTCCTGTGCATTCTCATTGTCCCAAGTAAGTATGGGTACAGATAGACTTGAAGTTAATTATAAATAAGTTTATTATTATTGCAAAACTGCGCCCACTAAATCCGATCCACACTGTATGAAAAAGTTATATATGTATATAAGAAGCTTAGAGTGTTCGCTATCTGTCAAGTCCACGTTTAAATGTCTATATTGGTTTTAATGAGACAGCGCTCCTCTTCTCATAGCATGCCACCTGTAAAATCAAGCGAAACTGCACATAGTGTATTACTGTTATAATAACAACACAATTAAACACCCAAAGTGCCAAAGTGCTCCGTTAGTGCTCCACTGCAAGTGCCAGATATCCACGTAATCCCCTTGAGAAATGCACGCTCACCAAATTCAGACCACCTCAAATCCAGGTTGGTCTAAAGCTCAGGTATAATAACCAACAACTCAGCAGCGGATGAAATCCATAGGTTTTAATCCAATACCTCATATAAAAAAACAGTAAAATTGAACATAGCATAAAATCTTTGACATAAAATAATTTGCCCTGCGCTGAGTGCGCACTCACGTCATCCACGTTATCAATGCGCCTATCGGGTTCAATACCCAGCGGTGTTCCCTCTGCTGCGGCTAACGGCGTCCCTCCCCACTGCGACTCTCCCGCTGTGCACTTGAAACTTTCCTCCGAGCAATATCCTCCTCGCTTTCTGTGACGTCAGACGCTCCTGGCTCCGCCTTACGCGTTCCGTCCCTGCGGACTCAGTTTAGGGGCAGTTTTATTGGAGAAGTCCAGGAAGTGTTAAATAAAAGTACCCTCTATAGCCGTTATTGCAATTTATCCTTGAATACTGTTTTCCTTTGTTTTATGACCTGGTTTTAAAGGGAACCAGAGAGGAACGTAAAAAAAAAAAGGAAAAAGCTTTTATACATACCTGAGGCTTCTTCCAGCCCCATAAGCCTGGATCGCTCCCACGCCGCCATCCTCCACTTCCTGGATCGGCGGTACCGGGTCCCGTCACTTCCGGCGGACGCGGCCAATTGTCCGCATCACAGGGGCTCCCTCCATACCCGTACGCATGCGGCTGCGCAGTAGGCAGCCTCACGCGTACGTATATGGAGGGAGCCCCTGTGATGCGGACAATTGGCCGCGTCTGCCGGCCGACTGGCAGCCATGACGGGACCCGGTAGCGGCGGATCCAGGCAGCAAAGGACGGCGACGTGGGTGCGATCCGTGCGTATGGGGCTGGAGGAAGCCCCAGGTATGTATAGAATCTTTTTCCTGGGGCCTCTGGTTCACTTTAAGACTGCTGAAAACCGAATTAGAGTAGGTTGACGCTAGGTCCAGAATCATATCCGTGGCTCCGTTTTTAAAACCAGATGAAAACCGGAGCCATGCAATGTTAAAAATAGCAGCAGTCTTTACCCAAACAGAAAACTGATCCATCAGTGTTTGCGGGGACCCGTTTTCAAAACCTGAATGAAAGGTCCTGATCTGCTGCATTTTCACACAATGCATCTGGATGCGAATACTTGGAGGGGTAGTGCAGGGGATAGGAAAATGGATCCCCCTCTACACAGGCAGTTTTGGACACCGAAACAGATCCGTTTCTGTGTCACAGCCTGTGGGTGGGGAGGAGGCCACCATGCTGAAGGGGGTAGCAGCCAGGATGTGGGTGATAGCGGTCGGCAGGGAGGGGTGGTCCCCCCTCCCTCACCTGGGTCCCCCATCCCCGCTCCCACTTCAGCTACTTGCGCAAAATTGGTTAAAATGTAAAGTATGCGGTGTGCGGTGAGCTTACCTTCTCTCCACTTCCTCCACTTGCCGCATCACTGCCTGCAATGCCGCCCTCTGAAGTATAGACCCCCCTCCCCGCCAATCGCTGCCACCCCCATCCTGGCCGCTACCCCCTCCAGCATGGCTGCTGCCTTTCCCACCCACGGCTGGGCATACGTTTCCACAGACTGGAAACATATGCTGCAAAAATTGCATTTTTAGGAAAAACGGGGAAGAAATTTTTTTTTTTGAAAAATGCATCAGTTTAAAACTGATCCGATCTGCAACGGACTAGTGTGGACCTAGCCTTACTGATACTGAAAATACAGTGAGATAAGTAGACTACTGTTATATTAACACTGATGAGCTTTTTCTGTCAGGCATCCTTCTGTGCTAAAAATAACTTTTTTGTCCTTGCAGCAGAAGTCCAAATCTGCTTCTCCCATTATCGCCAGGTGAAAATTGGTAAGTTGGCTTATTAATGGTGGGGGAGTGAGCTTATTTTATTATTATATTATTATTATTATAAAGTGATTTGAAGGGTCATAATCTCTTTTAGTATGGTGTCCCCATCTGGTCCATCATACAGTTGCTTCCAGTCTGACAGTTTACAATAAGCAGATAATATGCCCATACAGTTGCAGTGTTTGAAGGGTTATGTTAACAGGCTACAGAAAGGTCCCACTGCTAGAAGAATGCCTTCTTTATGTGGTCAGGTTGTCACCATGACTGTCAACTTTGGAAAGGGTGAGGGATGGGCATTTTTGTGAGAATTCCTCATTCATGGGAACAAGTGAGACTTGCCTGCACCGCTGATACCCCCATGAAGCAGAAAGCATTCCTTCTGAGAAGCCAGCCATCTGCTGAGCCCAGCTCTCCATGCAATAAGTAACTTTTCCTGCAAGATGTGGTTTGACGCTCGAGTGATCATTAAAACGTCGTCCGGTGTGATGTGAGGAGCTCTGTCCGCTTCTGAATGTCTGCAAACTCCAACCAATGAGAAGCAGAGTGCTAGTATATGATTATTATTCATGGATAGCCAGCTAGAAGCTGGCCCAGAGCTGATCACATCCTACAGGAAAGGAAAGGTCTACGCTCTCCCGTCCCTGCCATCCTACTTGCAAATGTCTGCTCACTCCCAAACAAACTGGACGAGCTGCTTCTCCTACTTGGTAGAAAACCCCAGATTAGGGAGAACACCCCTGTTCTCTGTTTCACTGAGACCTGGCTGAGCGACAGCACCCCCGACAATTCTCTACACGTACCAGGCTACAACCTCCTAAGAGCAGACCGGGACGCAGCCCTTTCTGGGAAAACGAGAGGTGGGGGCATATGCTTTTATATCAACACCTCCTGGTGCTCCAACATGACCACTCTCAACAAGACCTGCACCCCAGACGTGGAGTTTATGGCCATAAACTGCAGGCCTCAATACTCCCCCAGGGAGTTCTCTTCCCTTGTCCTCGTTGGGGTCTATATCCCTCCCGACGCATGCCCCAAGACTGCACTGCAAGCCCTCAGTGATTATATCTCGCGGTGGGAGACATCCCTCCCTGAGGCTCTGATCATCATCCTGGGCGACTTTAACAAGGTGAACCTGAGACATGAGATGCCCCGCTACAAGCAGCACATAACCTGCCCTACCAGAAACGGTAACATCCTGGACCACTGCTACACGGTCCACAAGAACGCATACAAGGCCACCCAAGGTGCCCCTCTGGGAAACTCCGACCACAACACAATCCACCTGATCCCCACATACAGGCGGCTCCTGGAGACCTCAAAGCCCACAGTTAAAACCATCAAAAAATGGACAGCAGAAGCAAAACTGGAACTCCAAGCCTGTTTTGGCACCACCGACTGGACAACCCTGGAGGCACCCTCCCTTGACGAATGGGCCGAGAATGTCTCCTCCTACATCAGCTTCTGCGAAGAAGTGTGTATCCCATCCAAGACCTTCAGGATTTTCCCCAACAATAAGCCTTGGTTCAACGATAAGCTCCGCCGACTCCGGAAACGCAAAGAGGAAGCACACAGGTCTGGCTCCCCTGAGGAATACAGAGAGGCCAGGTACGCCCTGAAAAGAGAACTGCGATTAGCGAAGAGGGCCTACTCCGACAAGCTGGAGCTCTGCCTCCAATCAAACAATACACGGGAGGTATGGAAGGGCCTGAGAGCTGCCACGAACTTTAAACCCGCACCTCAGTCTGGGACACCGAGCCTTCGGCTAGCGGAAGAGCTCAATGAGTTCTACTGTAGGTTCGAGCATCATCCAAACATGCACGTGGACCAATCAGCCTCGGCTAAGGTGACCCCCCCCTCGAGTGAACTCGGTGCCCTGGCTCCTGCCTCTGTTCATGAATCAGAGGTTCTCCGGCACCTCCGTAAACTGAATCCCAGGAAGTCTTCTGGCCCAGATGGTGTGTCGTCGATCTGCCTGAGAACCTGTGCTGATCAGTTAGCCCCTGTGCTCACCTCCCTATTCGAGCGGTCACTATCGGATGGTGCAGTTCCCTCCTGTTTCAAGCGGTCCGCAATTGTACCAGTCCCCAAGAAACCCGGCAGCTCGGAGCACAACAACTTCCGACCAGTGGCCCTAACCTCCAACATTATGAAGCTCCTTGAGCGGCTGGTCCTTGCCCACCTGAAGAAGTACACGGACGCTCACCTTGATCAGCTCCAATTTGCTTATAGGGCTAACAGATCAGTGGAGGACGCCATCAATGCCAGCTTGGCATACATCACGGAGCACCTAGACAACCTTGCCTCCTATGCTAGGGTCCTGTTTCTGGACTTTAGCTCGGCGTTCAACACAATCTGCCCAGACATCCTGCTCACCAACCTGACGCAGCTCGGAGTAGATCCCACCCTCCGAGCATGGATCAAGGACTTCCTAACAAACAGGACGCAACAGGTGAAGCTTGGTAACTGCTACTCCAGTGTCAGAACCACCAACACAGGGGCTCCACAAGGCTGTGTACTGTCACCGCTACTGTTCTCCCTCTATACCAACAATTGCATATCATCCGCCGACTCTGTGAAAGTCATCAAATTTGCAGATGACACCACTATCATCGGCCTAATTGGCAGCAACGGAGAGCATGAGTACCGCAGCGAAGTTGAGAGAATCTGTAACTGGTGCAGAGACAATAACCTAGTTCTCAATGCCGCAAAGACTGTTGAACTAGTCGTAGACTTCAGGAGGAACCCTCCCCCTCTCCCACCTGTCCTTATTGGGGGTACCGAAGTCTCTAGGGTGACATCCGTGCGCTTCCTAGGCACGACCCTCACTAACAATCTGAAGTGGGGGCAAAACACTTCCAATATACAGAAGAAATCTCAGCAGAGGTTGTTCTTCCTGCGCCAACTAAAGAGATTCGGCATGCCCAGGGAACTGTTGACCAGCTTCTATACTGCCACTATAGAATCCATCCTCTGCTCCTCAATCATCGTCTGGCACGCGGGCGCAACGGCCAGCGACAAACACAAACTGCAGAGAGTCATAGCTGACGCAGAGAGAATCATCGGATCTCCTCTTCCACCTCTTGATCTCCTCCATTCCACTAGGATGCTGAAGAGGGCCACTGTGATTTCCTGTGACCCCTCCCACCCAGGCAGCCGCTATTTCAAGCTACTCCCCCTGGGCCGTCGCTACAGGACTATACCATGCAAAACCACCAGACGGAAGAACACCTTCTTTCCCCAAGCGGTTCGGCTGCTTAACTCCAACCTTCCCCCGTCGGGCCCGCCCACTGGCAGGCCCTAGCGGGGACTCTGTCAGTTCTCGCCGGGTCTGTACTGGGGCCACCATCACCATCATTATTATGTCTATTAGTACTAGTGGACTGCTCCTGCATGGCAGGAACTTAAATACTATCTGTCGACCCAGTCTCTGTATGCACACCATTACCCAGTTTCTGTATGCACACCATTACCCTGTTTCTGTTACGTACAGCATTACTGTAGTTTCCTAAATTGTCTGTGTCATGTGTCTTGTCCTATACTATGTTATGCCATGTGTACCACAAATAATTCCGAATATTGCGCTTGCTGTATTTGGCGAAATAAATCTGATTCTGATTCTGACACAGTAAGGGCTGGGATCCACTACTACCTGCGAAATCACGGAAGTGCCACAAGTTCACAGCGATTCCAGGAGCGTTCGAAATTTGGCTGCTGATGTGATCGTTCCGGGATCGAGACTGGCACTTCCTCTCTTTGACTCACTTTGACGTGTCTGCGCATGGTCACACTTATCAAAAGTCAGCCCTGTCCACTAAAATATTTTTTCATTCACGTTAAAGAGTAACTAGTGAAAATAACAATGAAGAAAATTGCTTTTTTTAATTTTTTTTTACAATATTCATTTATAGATTTAGTGTTTGTCCATTGTAAATCTTTCTTCTCCCTGATTTCATTCTGAAATGTTATCACAGATGACCACAGCTTTAGTCCTTCCAGGTGATCTGTTCAGACTTTTCGCTTACTGATAGTTCTCTCCACAGTGCAATGAGGTTCATAGCAAACAGTCATGACGTCACACTGTGGAAGGTGTTTCACCACAATATCAGCCACACAGACCCACCCCTATTCGCAAAAAGGTAAAGAATCTTTCTTGTGGGAAAGAATGCTACCATTGCTACTGGTCAGGATGAAATTCAATCCTTGGTTAATGTTTCTCTTTAATGCACTTCACTTGTGGCGTGAGATGCACTCTTTTGTAGAACATCAGATTTACCACAATGAAAAAATTTTTTTTATAAAGTTTTACATCCTTTTCCCCTTGATGAAAGCGAACTGGAGTGGAAAGAAATTTCTTTGCTAATTTATTTTACTGAGTTTCCTGTTTCATGAAACAAATGTAAATTATTGATGACTGCTACTTCGCTAAATTAAGTAAGAAAGTTCTCTTATCTGCTGCATGTAGAAATCCTGTTGCCAAATGAATGCAAATGAGGCTTTATGCAATTTAATTATTTCAGTCCTTCTAGACAAAAAAATGTGCGGAAAGACGGTTTGCATTTCACAGGGCTGTGTCTATATAGAAAGTAGACAAAAAGAGCAGGCTTTACAAGAACTACACCTGGTAGGTAGTCTGATCAAACATTTTAGGGGTTGCTTTATACATCTGTGGCCTAGCTGCCTGTTACCGTAAAATAGGTTTTTTTTTCCTAAAAGCAGGTTACTATTTTTCTTAAATGTATTCTAGTTTACGTTTAACTGTGCACAGGTTCTCCAGGTTACCAGTGTAACCTCAGTATCATCATTGTGACGTCTTCTGCATTTGAACCCACCACCTCATCTCGTACATCCATAGCCTCACCCTTATGGATTAGGTCATTTAGGCACAGAGATTGTCAGGTATCTAATTGATATATCTATAAGTATTTTATTGCTAATCTGGCGCCCAAGCGGGGAGTTCGGGTTCTGATGTGGACGGTAGCCAATTTGCTAGTACATAGGCTATAATGGCTGTAGACGATGGTCTACAACTAGGGGTCATTTGGGCACTGGGGTTAGTGTTAACAATTAGGAGGAAGTGGTTAGTTTTGGGCACTTCAAAGGGGAGGGGTTGTGTTAGGCATTATGCGGGAGATTACTTTTAGGCTAGGAGGTGGGGTTATTGTTGGGCATTGGTTGGGGGTGGTTCGTTTTAGGCACTAGGAGAGGAGTCGTGTTAGGTGCAGAGTAGTGCTTAATAAACCATTGGTAATGTAAATTACCTTTATTTTTTTTACTAGCTGTACTTCAGCGCCCAACTCATGCAGCAGTGCTGAAATACATTTGCTCATGCCTACCCTCTGCCTAACTCTAACTTCCACCCTAACATTAATTATTGCCCTTTTCCTAAATGCTACATCCCCTGTCCCTTCCCTAACACCTCGGTCTTTAAAGAGACTCTGTAACAATTTTTTCAGCCTTAGTTCTTCTATCCTATGAGTTCCTATGCCTGTTCTAATGTGCTGGGGCTTATTGCAGCTCTTCCTAATTACACTGTCTCTGTAATAAATCAATGTATCTTGCCTCTGTCCTGTTTGTCGGGCTAAGGCTTTGATTGTGTGGAATGTGCAGGGCTGCTTGTGATTGGTAGAAGCGATACACACCCTCTGCAGGCCCCCTGCATACTCACACACTATGCTTAGCTGAGCCTATTAGAAGCTGGTTAGTTTGTTTGTAAACACTGCCTAAAAGTGTTAATTACAAGCCAGGATTGCAGCAGAGAGTGGCAGAAACAGCACAGAGGGGCACAGGAGAAAATAAGGAATATAATGGTATGCTTTTTAGTGTAAGAATATTAGAGTACAGATTCTCTTTAAACCTAACCTTACTCCCCCTCCCCAATGCCTAACCCTAACTTAACCTTCCACCCAAGCGTCACCTTACCCTACACCTTTAAAATACACTCACCTAAAGGATTATTAGGAACACCATACAAATACGGTGTTTGACCCCCTTTCGCCTTCAGAACTGCCTTAATTTTACGTGGCATTGATTCAACAAGGTGCTGAAAGTATTCTTTAGAAATGTTGGCCCATATTGATAGGATAGCATCTTGCAGTTGATGGAAATTTGTGGGATGCACATCCAGGAAACGAAGCTCCCGTTCCATCACATCCAAAGATGCTCTATTGGGTTGAGATCTGGTGACTGGGGGCCATTTTAGTACAGCGAACTCATTGTCGTGTTCAAGAAACCAATTTGAAATGATTCAAGCTTTGTGACATGGTGCATTATCCTGCTTAGAAGTAGCCATCAGAGGATAGGTACATGGTGGTCATGAAGGGATGGACATGGTCAGAAACAATGCTCAGGTAGCCCGTGGTTTAAACAATGCCCAATTGGCACTAAGGGGCCTAAAGTGTGCCAAGAAAACATCCTCCACACCATTACACCACCACCAGCCTGCACAGTGGGTAACAAGGCATGATGGATCCATGTTCTCATTCTGTTTATGCCAAATTCTGACTATCAAGACTCATCAGACCAGGCAACATTTTTCCAGTCTTAAACTGCCCAATTTTGGTGAGCTCGTGCAAATTGTAGCCTCTTTTTCCTATTTGTAGTGGAGATGAGTGGTACCCGGTGGGGTCTTCTGCTATTGTAGCCCATCCGCCTCAAGGTTGTGCATGTTGTGGCTTCATAAATGCTTTGCTGCATACCTCGGTTTTAACGAGTGGTTATTTCAGTCAGCATTGCTCTTCTATCAGCATGAATCAGTCGGCCCATTCTCCTCTGACCTCTAGCATCAACAAGGCATTTTCGCCCACAGGACTGCCGCATACTGGATGCTTTTCCCTTTTCACACCATTCTTTGTAAACCCTAGAAATGGTTGTGTGTGAAAATCCCAGTAACTGAGCAGATTGTGAAATACTCAGACCAGCCCATCTGGCACCAAAAACCATGCCACGCTCAACATTACTTAAATCGCCTTGCTTTCCCATTCTGACATTCAGTTTGGAGTTCAGGAGATTGTCTTGACCAGGACCACACCCCTAAATGCATTGAAGCAACTGCCATGTGATTGGTTGATTAGATAATTGCATTAATGAGAAATTGAACAGGTCTTCCTAAATACTTTAGGTGAGTGTAAGAACTTACCTGATCCTATATCCCAATCCATGTGTAATATTAACTTTATTCAGTACCAAAATTAATGCTAGCTTAACTGTGTCATAACTTAGACCTCAACACTAACCTTCTCTGACCTTCTTAACCCCTGAAATGAAGGCTGTTTTTTTTCTGTTCCAACTGGGATGACTCCATAGGCACAGAATTTTTTTTTTTTCTTTTTATCAAAGCAGCCTGCTTCACATTGAATATTTTTCTTTTGCATTTCAAAAATGGTTGAAAGACAGGCAACAGTTTGTTATGACATCACTTCTTGTCTGTATCATTACTTATCAATCAGCCCTTGCACATGTAACCGGGGGGAATGTTAATCGGTAAGATCAAAACTAGTGTTCTATGGATGGTCTATGGAGTATTGAACCTCCAATTTGTATATCATTGTTCACTTTTCTATGTTCATTCTGAGGACAAGTAAATCTTTAGTTTGTCCATGATATCTGCCCTTCTGTAGCAAGCCTAAATTAATACAGCACTGCAAAGCTTTTGCTCATGACACCTATACCATTATTTAAAGGATACCTAACCCAAGGCAAAGTTACAAATCTAAGCATAGTGGTGTGTTCAAGCCAGATCCATAGACCGTTGTGTTGTCAATTCCCCCTGGTCTCCATGATCACTACTTTGACTTTTAGCCAAGAGTCCGATTTTTTAAAGTAGTGATTATGGGGAATGAGGAAATAAATGAACAACGCACAGAGGTCTGTGGAACCAGTATGAACATTCCTCTGTGCTCAGCTTGGGTAGCTTTGCCATGCGTCAGGTGTCCTTTAAACTGATTTTTCTATAGTCACTTGGTAAACAACCATAACCAGTACAAAGAGAACCCCACACTGAAGGTTGCAGAGCAGATGTAAGTATGTATTACATGCCATTGAAAATGGAAAGTCTAGAGCCACATTGATGTTATTCAATAAATACGGCCTTTATTAAGTGTTCATAATTGCTTCTGCTCCACTTCCAAACATGTTTCACCTAAACAGGCTTTGCTAGAGGAACACAAGAACATTATATGTAGGTATATTACATATATTAATTCTTTGAGTCTGGAAGTAGATCCTTTATACAAAGAAGAAACTAAGTACATAACACAATTAAGTAATTTAGGGGCTAGACCAGGCATGGGAAAACTTGGCCCTCCAGCTGTTACGGAACTACAAGTCCCACAATGCATTGCAGGAGTCTGACAGCCACAGTCATGACTCATATAGCCAGTTCGGCCTATCTGGACGAGCTTCCTCGTCCAGATAGGCACTGCTGCTGCCGCCGCCTCGTGCGCGCGATCGGGCGCGCCCCCGCGCACTCCCGCTGCCCGCCGCTAGCCCCCCGATCAGTGAATGGGAATATAATATAATATAATTCCCATTCACCGATCTATCTTCCCCGCAGAAATACCGACGCTTTCTCTCCAGAGAGCGTGGTATTTCTGCCCCCAGGAAACATTTCCCCTACTTTTAAGTTCCTAGATGCGAAATCGTTCGCATCTAGGACTTTTTTCACTGTGGCCATCTTGTGGCCGAATAGTAAACTGCACCACAATTCATTTTTAATTAAAAAAAAAATATATTTTACATTTAAAATTAACAGTTTCCCTCCCACACCAAAAATTACCCACATACACTTTTTTTTTATTAAAAATAAAAAATACAATTAAAAAAAAACAAAAACAACATAAATAGTTACCCAAGGGTCTGAACTTTTTAAATATGCATGTCAAGAGAATATGTTATTATATTATTTAAAATTATAAGCTTATAAACAGTGATGGACACAAATTGAAAAAATGCACCTTTATTTCTAAATGAAATATTGGCACCATAAATTGTGATAGGGACATCGTTTAAATGGTGTAAGAAGCGGGACAGATGGGCAAATAAAATACATGAGTTTTAATTACGCTAGCGTATATTAATTTCAAACTATAATGGCCAAAAACTGAGAAATAATGATTTTTTTTCATTTCTTTCTTAATCTTCCTGTTAAAATAGATTTAGAAAAAAATAATTCTTAGCAAAATGTAGCACCCAAAGAAAGCCTAATTAGTGGCGAAAAAAACAAGATATAGATCAATTCATTGTGATGAGTAGCAATAAAGTTATAGGCGAATGAATGGGAGGTGACCGTTGCTCGGATGCATGAGATTTTCGGACTGCGGTGCTGAACCGGATAGGCAAATGCATTGTGGAGGGCCAAGTTTGCCCATGCCTGGGCTAGACTGATGTCCTAAGCTTTCCAAACAAAAGGAGCTTCCTCACCACTGTCAGGCAGGCAAGCTGTTTGCTAGGCTTGACTTTGTGTGTACATGGCTGAGGATTATATTATCATTGTTTTGTAAAATGGAAAGAATGAGAGTTGGCTTTAGGGACAAGGCTAAAAATATAACTAGGGAATGATGACTGTTAGCAGTAAATTGGCTGTTAGGAAACAAATGCATTCCTTATTCAGCTACAGCATTGTCATTTCCATACGCAAACCAGTATTTTTTTTCATATTCTACACCCTCGTGCCATGCAGACTGGTCATTATTTGTAAGTTATATTTTTGGCCAACTTTATCCATACACTTAAAAGCTTTATTTTTCTCCTGTAAGCTCAGAAGCTCTGCATGTGAGATGTATAAAGTGATGGTGCAATTATAGCACAGATGTCACGTACTGTTGTCAGTATTTTATTTTGTACAAATTGTGATAACCAGAATGCAGCCTCAAGACGGAGAGAGACCAGATTTTACTGAAATGACGTAAAATGTAAAATACATCCTTGAAAGCATTAAATAGAATTATTTTAATGTTTCTCCTGTTGAATCAAGAAGGTACAGCTCAACCATTGGCATAATTGAACAGCAGAACAAAGGACAAATAACCAGGTTCATTTGGATTACAAAAGGGGAAAGTTTTAAGAATGTTGCTGTCCCTCCAAAAATACTAAGACAATTTTTTGCAAAACTATAGAAGTGTATAGATTTGCTATTTACCTTTCTGCACACAAAAAGAACCCAAAATTGCCTAAAAAAAGTAGCAAATCCCCATCATTGTTTGGTCCATATTTCACAAAAATCACTAAGTTTTAAAGAGGAGCTGTTAGGTATAAGGTCTCAGAGAAAATAAACACATATATCAGTAGCTAAAGATTGGCTGTACTTACATTACATATGCATTTCACTGTCCACGTTTGGATTTCACAGAATTTGTATATAGTATATGCAGAGAATGATGCTCCTGACAGCCCATGGCAGGTTCCATGTTTGTGAAGCCAAATGTGTCGTCATGTCCTGCCTGCTTCTGATCACAGAACAGCTCGTACAGAATAACACAGTGTGCAGTGAATATTAATGAGCCATGTGGCTAGGAACAATAGCGGACTCCTGCAGAGTAATCTTCCCGGAGATTTATCTGTGCTGTGAGTTTAGAAGCTGCTGAAACTTGATCCCGTCTTCTCCTTAGCAGCCGAGGGGAGGGCCCCAGAATGCTTTGCAGTATGGAATGCGGCTTGCGTCCTCCTTAGGAGCTTAGCTTTGGTGATAAGCACACATTAAATGTAAGAGAGATTTTTATCTTTAGTAATGTCTTTTGGCTTCTGTCTAAACTGTTTAACACAGGAGAATAGAGGTTTAAATTAGCTTCTGCAGCCTGACAGTTACTCTTTAATTGAATTAACTATTGTAATTAATGACATAAACTAAAATGATGCTAACCTAATATTTTGTTGGACAATCTTTAGTCAAGCGCTGCAAACCATGCTAACTGTAATTTTGCCTTCTTAAAACAGAAGTTATTTGAAATAATTCAGCTATACGTGAGCAACTGTGGTTTCCCATAATGCATCACTTCCAAATATTCTAGTCATCTCTATGCCCCTGAAAGCAAGGCTGCACATCCAGAATCGCTGTTGTATACTGAGTCTTTAGCCAATGCATTTTACAGAGCCACACCAATCCAACATGCATACAGCCTGTTTCAGACTTCTCAGCCTTATCAGTGCATGATATGGATTGATATGGCTCTTTTTTTTGCTGCAAACAAGTGATGGCTGTACTTCTAATTAGAATTCTGAATCTGTCTTCAGTTAGTCTGTTCCACTTTTCCTGAGCAACCTGCTACAGTTGTGTCTGGCTTGGAAGGTGCCTTTTCTAGACTGCAGGTTTCACTTCTTTCCACATGTGCTTCATCAGAATCGGATTTTATTTCGCCAAGCACGACTGGGATTCAAATCAGAGCTCATAGATTGCCATTTCACAGCTGTCCAATGTTTCATTCGTAGCCATTCCTTGGAGGTTTTAGTTGTGTTTTGGGCCATTATCCCGATGGAAGACCCATTATTAGTGGTGGAGACAGAGATTTCTGATGCTGGGGAGTAAATTTCATTTCAGAAGGTCTTAATAGTCTAAAGATAAAGTGTAATTAAACGCCCTCTATACAAATCTCAGTACTCATTATTCGGTACATAGACAGTTTGTTGTGTGTTTTTTTTGTTTGTTTTTTTAAAAGTTTACCACCTTTAAAATTAGTTAAAATTAAAAAGTTTATTTTTTACCCTGAGAGCAGTACAACTATGTACTGTTCTCCTCATCTGCAATACAAATGAAAGTGCCCCGCCTCTGCCCAGCCTCTCACTGTACTCCCCTGCCTCTTTGGCTAAATAGACACGTTCCTATGCAACAGTTAGCGCATCACCACTGTTCTGGATGAAACTGCCCAGCTCTTATGTGCACGAATACCAAACACATAAAAGCTGGGCAGTTCAGTCTGGGACAGCTGGAACAGTGAAACAATCCAATTTCATTTATTCACACACTGTAGATGCCTGGAGAACACGTGTAGCAGGTCAAACAAACCTGTAACTTGAGCCGGTGCCTTGTCCCAGCCGGACTGCTCCAACGACTTTAGGCAATACTCAGAAAGACACAAGAGACGGCACACCACTGGCTGCAAACAATTTTGCTGTATTAGGAACAAGTACACTACATGTTACGGCTATTACATCCTTCAACACCTGAAGAAGGATGTAATAGCCGTAACATGTAGTGTACTTGTTCCTAATACAGCAAAATTGTTTGTAGCCAGTGGTGTGCAATTTCATTTATTCCCTGCAAAGACTAAAGGCCAGATACAGCAAAGTAGCCCCAAAACATAGCTAAGCTGCTGTCATGTTTCACAGTAGGTACAGTACTCCAGTTGCATCTTATCCATCTAAAATACATTTTCTTCGAAACACTGTGGTTTTCTTGGTCTTCTTCCACTGACACCAATGTCATTCAAAAAGTGACGACTGGAGCAATTAGACACTGATGGACATTGACCTTGGAGTTCAGTTTATATCTCATTGGTCATAATCCCTTTTTATTTTTGCCTACAGTTCTCATTGTCCTTCTGCCTATTTTGAGGTCAGTTTTCCTCTTGCAGCTGCATCCAGTAGGGCTGGCTACAGTCCCATAAACAGACAAATCAGAAAGATGTACACTAAACAGTCCACCCCCAACACATAACCTGTACATATTGACAAATTCATAAAAGTATAGGTTTTGTAGCACAGTGTGAAGTAAAGCAGTAAAATTCAACTTTTATTGTGTATGATAAAATAATCCCAGATTAATCAATTGTACCGGGTAAAAGCAGCAGACATTGTGATGCGTAATTAGTGTCCACTTTGGAATGCCCAAGGCATTTGTACAATAAATAATAATTTATCTCTGTTCAGTCTATGCAGGTGGCTCTTGTAAGGCTTGCTTTTCATTAAATCACTTTTCAGGAGCATTAAAGCACTTTCTCAATGAGCAGAGGCATCTTCTGTAGTGCGCAGCTGTACAGTTAAATCCAAGCCACTCACCAACAATGCTCACCGATATATATCTCAAATATCTCAAATAAAATTGAACAGGTGGGAATGAAAACTACAAAACAGGTGAATTGGGCACCCGGCAATGTTATATTACGGTTACAGCGTTGAGGTGGTGAGTTGGCTTTTGATACAGTTGATCATGAAATCTTGTTCAACAGGCTACAGAAGTACAGTAGTATTAATAGTATACGAGTGAGTTCTTTGGTGGTTCAATCCTCCCTGCCTGGCAGGACACAAAGGGTATCTATGGAGCCTGGCCTGTCCAGTATTGTACCACTTGAATATGGTGTGCCCACGACACCATCATGTCCTCTTTGTTGTGCACCATATACCACTTATTAGTGAAACCTGACAGGGCAGCCCCAACTCCAAAAATAAACACTTGCTTAGCTGAGCTTCAGGAGTGGAAATATAACGCCTGGCTTAAACTAAATGTTGACAAAACTGCTGCCAAGTGCTGACCTCCAGTGGCAAGAACCTCAAAGCTGCTCCAGTTTCATTCAGCACCACTGAGGAAAGAGAGCTCAAATCTAAATAGCTCTGACCTTGTGCAAAGCTTGAATTTACTGATTGAGAATTTAACTTCAAGAATTAAATCTCAGCTGTTGACAATAAATCCCTTTTTCATCTAAGGAAAATTGCAAAACATAAGCACCTCATACCTCTAAAGAATCTTCCAACTATAAATGATGCCTTCCTCATATCACAGCTGGACAATTGCAATGCCCTCTATACAGACCTACACTGCTTGCAGTTAGTAGAAAATGCCCCTGCAAGGCTGTTAACAAACCCACTTGCTACCCATAACGTGGAGAATCCTCCTCAGTATTCGCCTACTAGTATTCAAATCTCTACACAATTTAAGTCCTGGTTACCTGAAGAATTTGTTGCAAATGCCTCCCACAGCATCAGTTTAGTAGGATCTATTAACTTGATCATCCCCAGAGTCAACCTCAAAACCTTTGGAGCCAGAGCCTTTTCATCATGCTGCCCCTTCCCTTTGTAACTCCAAACTCTGCTCTGAACCTCGAGGCTTTAAGTTCAAAGTGAAAATCTACCTGCTTAGTCTGGCATTTACAAACAGATGGCTTTTTCCTCTGTAGCATATTCCCCTGTAACTATGTATTGATCTGAGACCTCCTATGGGAGAAAAGCGCTTTATAAGTGTATGATTTTCAAATCAATATGAACCATTATCCAAAGATAGCTACAGAAAGAAAAGGGAATTATCCCATGCTTTTTACTAGAAATTCCAGTACAAGGAAGAAATGTTAAATTACTTCCATGTGCTCAAATATGTAGAGAAAACAAGGAAAGATTAAAACATTTTTGTACAACAAGAAATACGTAAAGGACTAAAAAGAAAAAAAAATCACAACTGAAGGTTGGTATGACACACTGGAGCAAAGTTTGCTAAAATTTTACAGAAATTCGTCTTGGTAGAGGTAACCTACAGTAAGTATTACCTGACCAAAGTAGGTAAGGTAGCGACATTTCGATCATCCAAAACTTTTGTTCAGCATTGATCGCAACTCAGGATCTTACTTTTAGTCAGAAGGTGTCATCAATTATAGTGCCACCGAGTGGAAGTTCTCTAAATGTTTCAGGGTTCTGTTATCGGAGCAGGGCTTTTCAGCGCTGCTAGATTTGGGCGCAGCCAGTGCCGCCATAGACTGCAATGGGAATCGGTCTATAGTGGTGCTCAGTGAGTAACGTCGGCTCCGTCAGAAGACTGAGCTGAAGTTGCTTAAAAAACACAATAATTCGGCCTCCAGCAGTCGCTGGAAGCCGAATTATTTCATTCCCCCACTATCTATGGCGGCCTGGAGGGGGAATAGTAATTAATACGGGCCGGACTTGTGCAGAAGCAGGAACAGCCATATACCGGCTGTATCCTGCGCCCAAGTCTACCGGCGCTGATTTCAAATGTACGCTCTGTTATGGGGAAATTTCAAAATGAATCCTACTAGTAATATAGGTTCCCTAACTCCTGCATGATGGCATAAGTTCCTGCACTGGTAGGTAAAAATCAACATTTACCATTTTAAAACTCTACATATAACTCCAAAATGTACATGAACTATAAAAAATGGTTTTCTTGCAGTTTCTGCATTTTGTATCTCTTGTACAACATCCAGTTACAGAATAAAACATTAGGTGTTTTAAAGCTGGATTAGCAAGGAGTGTGACATAGCATGCCTTGTTTGGAGAATGTTTAACGTGAAGCGGACCTGAACTCAGAACTTCATCTCCGCTCTAAAAGATAAGCAACCGCATAATAACCTTTAAAGAAAAACATTTTTGTTACAGCTGATAGAGATCCTACAATAAATCTTCACGTTTGTCTACTTCCTGCTTTCATGGAAGCCAACATGTTGTTAACATCCTGTTTACGAATAAGCTATCTGCCATGGCAGACAGCTGACACAGCTAAGGGATAAAATTACAACTTGTGATTAGTCACAGATGAGAAGGAATTAGACGGGCTAAACTCTCTAAGTACATTCAGGGAGCATTTCTTTTTTTTAAGATTCTTTTTTTCATTTTCCTTACATTATAAAGACATAGGCTTCAATTCATCAAGCATTACCGCATTCGGTAATGCTGAAAACAGCTGACTTTACGGAGCACTTAGTAAAATGTTAATTCATCAAAGCAGTTACCTCATGAGAAGCTGACATTCCTGAGCAGAGAGATAAATTACCGGCTTGTTCAGTGATTACCTCAACACATGTCAGTAAAATGTCAGCAAATGTTAATTCATCAAGCTTACAGCATTCGATAACATGTGCTGTGAATATCTCCAGCTCTCCCCTGTCGATAACAAGCTTGGAATGCCTTCATCTGTGTTTGACAGCAGCAGGCAGCTAATAGAAACCTCCCCTGTCCCCTGCAAGTGCTGCCGATAGGTTGGCCAGGCTTCTCAGGTGGAACAGACCCCCCAGGCAGCAAGCTCAGAGAGAAAAGAATAAAAGCTATTTTCCAGGCACCCTTCTTTTCCAGGCACCCTTCGGTAGTGTAACCCCTTGAGTGCCTGTTTAAATATGCAGAGATGCAAGTGGGAGCTCGTGGCAAAATGACCTAAGCAGGGAATGTGTAATGTTTCTCAGCAGTTCATCTAAGCTGTGGCAAGTAAATAGAGATGAGACAGATTCAGCAAGAGCAGAGTCAGCACAACATGTATAAAATGCACATCTATAGGGATGTCGGTGCTGCCTCTTTCCTATTGTAATGTCCTCACTGCACCGACCTCTTCGGTAACTTACCGAACATCTACCACATGTGTGAAAATATTGATGAATTAGCACACACAAGTGTAAAATACCGAATGCGTTATCTAAGGACTTAGTTATTGTTATCGAACAGCCAG
Organism: Hyperolius riggenbachi; assembly: GCF_040937935.1. Lineage (NCBI taxonomy): Eukaryota > Metazoa > Chordata > Amphibia > Anura > Hyperoliidae > Hyperolius > Hyperolius riggenbachi. The sequence continues at coordinate 339,057,368 of NC_090648.1, read as the reverse complement.
CCCTTGATGAATTGAAGCCATAATAAGAAAAAGAGAATTCCTTCCTTTACATCAAAGCTTACATGGTGAGCTTACATGGTGAGCAACAGTATTATCTTTTATACACCAACACAGTCTTCACATTTAAGGGAGCATTTCTATATATTTTCCTTCTGTCCTGTGCCAGAGTTCAGGCCCACTTTAATGAAATGTAGAACTGTATTCTAATCCGTAAAGAGCGGGCTTAGGACTACAACTGCAAGATCCTGTAAGAGGCCATGTTTTGGGAATACTGTATATGGTGTGGCTACAGTCTTACAGCTGAAAACATGGTGTGTTGTCACAGAGCAAGTCTTTACAGGTGTTTCTTTGTATGCATGTGTAAGGAAATCTGAATGTTTAGCTGTGTTCCACTGATCCCTTGGCCAGAATCTTTGATACTGTGGGAGTGGACACTGGAGCCTGGGCTTTGAACAGATTCTCCAGGAGGTATTCCTATATAGGTGTGATCTTTCTGAGGGCTGTGGGCATTCTTTCTTTAGCATATGTACTGGAAGGAACAAAGAGAGTGCCATGCTTGATCATATAGCCTTGTCCTGGTGTGTGACCTGCAGTGTTTCTGAATAGTGATGGACTTGTAGCTCTGGAGATTTCTCTTCTTGTGTTGCTTCTGTCACAAGTATTAATATTAATAATATCATCACATCACTTCTCACCTTGGAAGTTCAATCTCTGCGAATGCAGTTAATTCCTCACCTCCATTCTTTGCCACAGGGTTTTATACTAAGATATATCACATTGTTCGAGAAAAAGCTACCACTTCTCTTTACACTATTGCTGTAATAAGGTCAGTTGTTTTTACTTAAGTAAATATATATTGCAAGTCAGTTTGAAAGGGTCTCACTTAAGGAGAATCTGTATTGCTAAAATCGCACAAAAGTAAACATACCAGTGCGTTAGGGGACATCTCCTATTACCCTCTGTCACAATTTCGCCGCTCCCCGCCGCATTAAAAGTGGTTAAAAACAGTTTTAAAAAGTTTGTTTATAAACAAACAAAATGGCCACCAAAACAGGAAGTAGGTTGATGTACAGTATGTCCACACATACAAAATACATCCATACACAAGCAGGCTGTATACACCCTTCCTTTTGAATCTCAAGAGATCATTTGTGTGTTTCTTTCCCCCTGCAGCTCTCATGCACTGAAGTTTCAGGCTGCTCTTTTCTTCCTGCAAACAGCTTTGCCCTTGTCTGAATTTCCTCAGTATGTGAAAGCCCAGCCAGCTCAGAGGACGATTTATCCAGCTTCTAAAAGATAAGAGAGAAGAGAGAAGCTGCCCTAATCTAAATAATACACAGGCAGTGTGCATAGAGGGGCCTGGAAGGGGGAGTTCATAGCAGAACCACAACACTGAAGAACTTGGCAGCCTTCCAGACACAGGCCGACAAGTCTGACAGGGGAAAGATACATTGATTTATTACAGAGACTGTGATAGCAGAAAGTGCTGCAGTAAGCCAGAACACATGAGAATAGCTTTTGGAACTTGTAGGATGATAAAAAACAGGATGCAATTTTTGTTACGGAGTCTCTTTAAGACAACCGAACAAGATAGAAACAGACAATAGACAGGGTGGGCCTCAGGTTTGCTTTGTAAACTCTCCCCCAACTTCGTATTTCCCTCCCTCCCCCAAACCTCTACGACACCCACTACTCTTTTTTTAAATATTTTTTTTTTAGTAGTAAAGAACCACTATGATAAAACACAGTCTTATATTGGGAGAGAGGATATAGGGGAGTTTACAGGAAAGCATTGCACTCTTTTGCAGCACAAACCACATTCATTAATAAGATAGTGCTGTATTGGTGAAAGCTTTACGTTCTCAGAACACAAGTCTCCACAGAACACAAATGGGGCTAATAGACCCCCCTTGGTGGTGCCTAACATTACCACCCCCGATCCCTGCTACCAATAGTACGATACATTTCAATTTAATTGCAGCGCCCGCTAAATAGCGTAACAGCTTTCTATATTATGATAAATAACAATTATGCCCACATATATTGATAAATAAAAATTTTTGGGCGCAACTTTTTTCAACTGCTCCTTCTGAAGAGCCAGTATGCTGCACACTGATGCATGTTTCTGAAATCCGTTCAGCAACACAACAGTGCACCCAGACCCTTAGTAATGTGAACTTTGTAGAGCAGTGGTAGCCGAACCCTGGGTGCCAGATTGCTCACCCCCGCTGCTACCTCCGCTAGTATCTAAAGTTTTGCTACATGACAGCCAAACTCTGTGTGCAGCTTACAGACCCCGGCCACAGATACCTGGAGTTTGGCTACTATGTAGCACCTGTAAGTGACCCCCCCCCCCCCTGGCAGATAGTTGGAATTTGGACAAACCCCTGTTACTCAACAGGCTCTACATCATATCGGGACAATCGCATATGATCACAGGTGGGGTCTCGTCATACTTACCACTAACACCTGATGCCCTTTTCATGCATGTGAAGGCTAATTTGGATCCACAACACAGAGAAGCATACAATGTATTTTTTCTCCTCTTCATTTATCACTGCAATTGTCTAATTTTCCCCAAAGGTTTTAGTACCAGTAAGCTCTGAACAGGCTTTCTTTATCATCTCTTCTAAAAGCCATTGCCAGGATGAAGTGTATTTTTCTTAAGAGGTTGGAGATTGGCACTGGGTAAAAGGACCCTCTACAGCCATTGCTCTGCCAGTCAGGACAATCTGCTTCTGAGCGTCATTTCACAGAAGTCACTATTAGGAGCTAAAATTATGAGACAGGTTCTGTTTATCTTGATCATGAGTAAGATGGCACTATTTCCCATAACCTGCTTTATGACTACTGGAAAAAAAAACTCCTCTTTGAGAAAGGGCTTTTGGGAATTCTGGGATAAAACACTGATTTAAAGGCTCGTGTGTTCTGATGCTATGTAGGTCAAATAAAACACAGAAGTGGCCCCTATAAGCTGCTTCCAATTTCAACAACTCATATGATCATCAAGATAGATGACTAAAGTGTCCAGGGCAGGCTATGGGGAGATGTCTGTTGCTCAAGAGTATTCTCTGCTCATTTTAAAATGGGTTCATATTTTTTGTAATGAGCAATAAAATGCTTCCATTTTCATTCCGGCGACTTACTGCAGATTAATCAGGGCAAAAGCTTTCTGCTTCAGAGAAAAATGATTCTATGATGAGTGCTAATTATTTAAATTGTCCAGGTTGTAATATAAATTAAAGTAAAACAGCCATGTCTAAAACCTTTCATTTTCTAATCTGGAGCATTGGTTGACACTGTTATGGACTCATAATAACATATAAGGCATTCAACATACCACACACACACTCCTGTTCAAAAATTTTATGTGGGTGTAAAAAAAACAAAACAAAAAAAAAAACTGCTGTAAAGGAAGTATGCTTACACAGATATTAAAATATTCAATTCCATTGAAATACTCCTTGAAAATAATCTTTATTAAAAAAATGTTTACAATCCATTTAAAAGATTACTTAACCGACTCGGGACAGCGGAAGGTTGAATCTACGCTGATTCTGTGGCTCTCTATTTCTGACGTGGAGTAGATTCTACGCTGTAGTTTACTGCGGTCCTGAGCTGGTTATATGACAGCCAAGCTTCCTCCTATCTGTAAGGAGCCAGTTTCATTGGCTCCTTACCAGGTGATCACTGTAAGCCAATCACAGTGATCACTGAATAGCTGCATGAAAAAAAAAGGCGGTCCGAAGCGAGTTAAAGGGAACCTTAACTGTAGTGAAACAGAAACGGGCAAGTCGATGGGCAGCTGTGCATGCGCAGCAATGACCGCGCACATCCTCAATCCTGCTCTCGTCCACAGGAGCATTCTGTGCATATGCAGTAGAGATTCTTTCATACTGTGCATGCGCAGAGCATTCCCGCCCATGCCAACACGATTAGGAGGTGCGTGGACAAGAGCTGCACATCAAAGTGACGGTCGTTGCGGGGGACCGGAGGATCGCTTTGTCACAGCACGGGCACAGGACATGTTAGTGTTAGCAATTAGGAGGGGAGGTTAGTGTTGGGCACTAGAAGCTGTAGGCATGTGTAAGGCATTAGGAGAGGAGGTTTGTGTTGGGCACTAGGAGGCTGGGGGTGTTAAAGGACACCCAAAGCGAAAATAGACTAATGTAATAAACTATTGTACCTATCTTCCCTTCTCCTAAAAATTACTTTTTAAGATATTCCATAGTTTTTTTGTTTTATGTCTACTTTAAGTTTTAACTGTTTTATTGGTTTTTTTCAATGACACATTCATTGAAGTATGCCAGAGCTAAAATGTATGAACTATTGACCCTTTTTATCTCTTTCCTGCTCTCAGAAGCCATTTTCTGCTAGGAAAGTGTTTTATAATTGGAATTTCTTATCAGTGAGGGTCGCACTGTAGTCACTTCCTGTCTAAGCCAGGACTGAGTCAGCCACTTACATACCTAATATTTAACTCTTTCAGTCAGAGAAAGAAAAAAGAACACAGCGTAGTTATTTGTGTGCTAGGCACTGTACGTACCCATGTCTATCTCATCATGTCACATGTCACCTCGGGTATCCTTTAAACAATTAAAGGTTAGTGTGAAAGTAGAAGACAGGCAAGTCAATGTAATGTATGTTGGTTCCATGATATAGGACAATTTGACAGACCTAAACATTAAGGGAATGTGGGTTACTTTGATGAAGTAGGCTATTTAGTTGGAGCACTGGGCCTAGTAACAGTTGTATTTATTGCAATCCATGTTCTTACACCACCGAGGAATGAAAGTATTAGTCACTATTTTTTATTGCTCTGTGATCCACTGTGTGACACAAATAACTAGGACAGAAATGGTGGTGGTGGTGGGGGGGGGGGGGGGTACACACTCCTAACTGAGGACCAAGACAGTGGTAAAATATCCTAAAATAAAATGGTGACAAACTTGTGTCCAGATGAGGATTTTGTTTTACTTCCTATTTTCTGTAACAGCGAAGTATGAGTAAAACATTTCTCAAGTAAGGACAAATTCAAAAGTAATGAGAGGACCTATGGTTTCCTAGCACACAGGCACATAATATAGATGAAACCATTGGGTGCGCTGCCCATTTAAACAGGAAGTAACTTTCTTGTTATTTCCAAATCTAACGTACTATTTGGGCTGTGGATCAGTTTTAAAGCACAGTTATTTGAACTCTTGCAAACAGTGACAATTAAGGTAAATACACTTGGAACGTTCTGCTTCTTCATTACTGGTTGGCTCACTGGCTTGGTTCAAGTATGCAGGTCATGGAAGTCAGAAAAACCATCATGCATGCTTGTTTCATACTGGTAAGTCTCAACCTAGTGTAGCCATAGGATAAATATGACTGCCATGAGTTGCAGCAATTTCTTAAAAAGAACCTGAAGTGAGAGAGATATGTGGAGGTTGCCATATTTGTTTCCTTTTAAGCCAATTAGGTGTTTGACAAAAATCTGACACATGCTTGTTTCAGGTGTATGATTCAGACACTACTGAAGCCAGTAAGATCGGCAAAGCTGCAAGACAAAGGGTATATAGGGTATAAAGGAAATAAATATGGCAGCTCGCATGCTTCTTATTTCACATATCCTTTAAAACTACTAGGCAGGTGCATCACAATGGGCGTGGGTGTGGCACCAGCCCCAGGACCGCCTAACACCGATCGGCGTAAAGTCCATGGGGCGTGGTTTGTAGAAGATCGCGCATCTCCGCTTGGATGACGGAGCTCCGCTCTGCCTTCAGTCTCCCAGCAGTGATTGCCGCTCGGAGACTGTTAAACATCTATTAACATGGTACAGCGCTGCAATCTACAGCAGTGCTGTACTGGGGACAGCCGTGTGACACTTCTGTCCCTAGCCGATCACGCTGACTGGCTGGCGGAGGGAGGGGGGATTACAAATTAATAAGAAAAATTGGAAAAATATTCCAAAAATAAACAAATAATTTATTTTATTTAATATTATTTAAAGAGAAACTCCAACCAAGAATTGAACTTTATCCTAATCAGTAGCTGATACCCCCTTTTACATGAGAAATCTATTCCTTTTCACAAACAGACCATCAGGGGGCGCTGTATGGCTGATATTGTGGTGAAAGCCCTCCCACAAGAAACTCTGAGTATGTACTCCTGGCAGTTTCCTGTCTGTGAACCTTGCTGCATTGTGGGAAATTTTCCAACTTCCAAAAAAGCATGCAGCAACTACATCACCTGTCAACAGTAAAAATGTCACCATGTAATAAATGTCAGAATGTAAATCTGGGAGAGGAAAGATTTTACAATGGGCAAACACTGACAAAATCATTTATACATAATTATTGTAAAAATGAAGCACTTTTTTATTACATTATTTTCACTGGAGTTCCTCTTTAACATAGAGCTCCGTTGGTTGGGAGAAAAGGGGGGGGGGGGGGAATCAATTGTGTGTTGAGTTGTGCGGCCCTGCAGCAAGGCCTTAAAGCTGCAGTGAAAAATAGCCTGGTCTTTAGGGGGTTTTAGCCCATGGTCCTCAAGAGGTTAAGACAAAAATAAAAAAAACTGCATTGGCAGCTCCTAAGTTTGTGCCACAACAAATTTGCATTAGGCTAGGTTCACAGTGGGATGTTATGGTTGTGCGTGTTAAAATCTTATAACGAAGCTTAGCGCACTGCAATAAGTCTATGTGAAGTTCACAGTGCAGTGTGGCGTTAGCGTAATGTGTTGCAATTATGGTAACGCACTGCATCCAGTGAGTTACCTCTACACGCACACAGCAACAGGTACAGGGAAGCATACTTTTCATTGTCTGTATGCTTCACTTGTACCTACATACAGTAGGTACATAAAGTGCGGTACAACTTTTTTGTTGTGTTGCGTTGTGTTCCTGTTGAACAGGGAACACAACGCAACGTCCCACTGTGAACCTAACCTTCAAGAAGAAACCTGGCCGACTGATTTCTGTGTTAGTGTGTTTGATCAAAGAAAGCAAAACAAAAGCATTACTGTGTTCCACACAAGTTTTACATGGAAGGTGTTTGAAGGGTTTTACCTAGGTGACCATTGCACTAATAACTGTTGGTAGAAGGAGTCAAGCACACCTTGGATATCTTAGCGTATCCCTTCTTCTCTTTTTAGCCAGCAGACCTTATAATTAATTTTAATAGTTAGGAGTGTTGTTTGAAGTTTAGATTCACCTTTTCAGCTAGCATAGGAGAAGGGCAGTGCAGTGGAAGACAAAGCTAATAAGTGCCTGCAGTGGAATTAACATTGCTCAATAAGGTAACGCTACTGACATTTCCATTCTCATCCCCAGATGTCTGACAGCGGAAGAGTCTCCATATGCAGTGTGGGCTGTAACACTACAAATTTAGATATGTTTGTAGTAAGTAATGAGTCACACTTGCGGATAGCTCCTCATTATGTAGCTCATTTGAAGGCTTCTTGACATATTTATTCAAGATGTCGGCATGCCAAACTGCTGACTGCACTTGGTTACCTTGGACGCCAAAAAAATAATTGTCTTAAAACAAGAGAATAAGCTAAAAATTGCCTGTAGGGAACTGGTAAGCCACAAGCTGGTTATGTGTGAATGTGCAGATCCCCTGCAGTCAGTCTGGCCCTGACTACTAATATTTACCAACCACAACCACTCAGTGAAGAACTGGGTTGCTTACTGCCACAAGCTTAGTGATTTTTCTGTAACACATCTGTCTTTATCCCTTAGGGCCCGTTTCCACTAGAGCGAATCCGCATGCGTTGTCTGCATGCGGATTCGCATAACCAATACAAGTGGATGAGACTGTTTCCACTTGTCAGTTTTTTGGTGCGTTTTTCTGTGCAGGATTTTTCTGCACGGTAGGGCCTGCAGAATTCGCCTGCGTGTGGAATGCAGGCGATTCGCAGGCAATGTATTTAATAGGGGAAATCGCACATGCGTTTTTTGCCGCGATTTTGCGTGCGAATTCGCACTAAAACTAATGTACATTGAGCCAGGCAGTGACATGGTTAAAATCGCTGATAGCCTGCCTATGCGAAATCGCATGCGAAATCGCGGCAAAAATCGCATGCGGAATCGCATCCGCATGCGATTTTGTCAGCGGTGGAATCCCAGCGATTCGCACCGCACTAGTGGAAACGGGCCCTTAAGGGCGTGATTCTTGGATCAAGGTCTGTCTAGCAAAAGAAAAAGAAAACCTTTCATCTCTACTGAAGATGGGAACATATGATAAAGGTGTGTAATCTACCTCTGCTTCACACTATATGCTTTCCTGTCAGTCGAACAAGTGTAGTAAAGAGCTGAAGTAAAAGTCGCTATTATAACGAGGCATCCACAACCTAGAAACCGGATATTGAATATAAGACTTAAAGGAAACTTAAGACTGAGTAAAATGATTTAAAATAAACACATGATGTACCTGCAAATGAATATTACATACTTACCGGCCCGTCAGTTCCTCTCAGAAGCTCGCCATTTTCTTCCAGTTCTGACAAGACTTTGGCCTCAATTCACTAAGATCATGCTGGAGATAATAAGGCAAGAGAAAACTTGCCACCACACAGTGTGAGAGTTATCTTCTCTCTTCATTCCTTAACTTACCTCCTCTGTAGTTAAGTTACCTCCTGTGTAGTTAAGTTACCTCCTCTGTAGTCATTTTCACGTGCATTTAATTAACAGCCTGTCTTTAACTTTAGAATTCTGGAGTTATTTTAAGGATTGAAGAGTTAACTTAAAGAGACTCCGTAACAAAAATTGCATCCTGTTTTTTATCATCCTACAAGTTCCAAAAGCTATTCTAATGTGTTCTGGCTTACTGCAGCACTTTGTACTATCACAGTCTCTGTAATAAATCAATGTATCTTTCCCTTGTCAGACTTGTCAGCCTGTGTCTGGAAGGCTGCCAAGTTCTTCAGTGTTGTGGTTCTGCTATGCACTCCCCCCTCAGGGGGGAAAGAAACACACAAATGATCTCTTGAGATTCAAAAGGAAGGCTGTATACAGCCTGCTTGTGTATGGATGTATTTGCTATGTGTGGACATACTGTACATCAACCTACTTCCTGTTTTGGTGGCCATTTTGTTTGTTCATAAACAAACTTTTTAAAACTGTTTTTAACCACTTTTAATGCGGCGGGGAGCGGCGAAATTGTGACAGAGGGGAATAGGAGATGTCCCCTAACGCACTGGTATGTTTACTTTTGTGCGATTTTAACAATACAGATTCTCTTTAAAGACAGAGTTCACTTTAGGTTTGCCTGAAGTAAAATGTTTCCTGAATACTAAATGCCTCATCACCATGGTGATAACTCTAGAAACGTTATTAAAGACAGGAGATAAGCTCAATGAATTGAGGCCATTAATGTCAGAACAGGGGAGAAGCTGCTTTTCCCCAATGAGATGCAAATAATTCAGAGTTAATGCAGAATACTGTTGTATGCAAATTTATGCAGCTTAACCTATTTTGGTCCTGGACGTAGAAACTACGTCCAGGAACCATGCGCGCTACCGCGGCCGATCGCGCACGTGCGCTCCCGGCCCGCGGTTCGTTAGTCAGGCAATCAGTGAATCGGGCTACGGTGCCCGATCACTGATTCCTCTCCCCCGCTAAAAAAGCGACAGCTTCTCTCGGAAGCTGCGCATTTTCTGGCTGTTCCCTCCCCGATGCGTCACTCTAAGTGTGTGTTACGCTTAGAGTGACGTCATGTAAACAAACTCATGGCTGCCATCTTGTGGCCAAAAAGTAAAACTACAACAAAAAGTTAAAAAAAGGTAAATCAACACACAATTACATTAAAAAATATGGTTTACATCCCACCCTCCCAAAAATACCCAAATAAAATGTTTAATATAAAAAAAAAAAAACATGTAAATATTTACCTAAGGGTCTAAACTTTTTAAATATCAATGTAAAGATGAAATATTTCTATTTTTTTTTATTTTAAACTTGTAAGTAGTGATAGATGCAAAACGGAAAAAATGCACCTTTATTTCCAAATAAAATATTGTCGCCATACATTGTGATAGGGACATAATTTTAACGGTGTAATAACCGGGACATATGGGCAAATACAAACCGTGAGTTTTAATTATGGAGGCATGTATTATTTTAAAACAATAATGGCTGAAAACTGAGAAATAATGAATTTTTTCTGTTTTTTCTTATTCTTCCTGTTAAAATGTGTTTACAGTAAAGTGGCTCTTAGCAAAATGTACCCCCCAAAGAAAGCCTAATTGGTGGCAGAAAAAACAAGATATAGATCAGTTCATTGTGATAAGTAGTGATAAAGTTATAGGCTAATGAATGGGAGGTGAACATTGCTCAAGTGAAAATGACGGAACGCGAATGGGTTAAAAACAGGTCAATTTCCACCTTGGACCATTTTCAAGCTGTAAGAAATTGCATAAAAATGAGCCTAAATAGGGGCTAATTCACACCACATGAGCTTTTCTAAGCGCTTTGTGATTTTAACCACTTCACTACTGATGAGGTTTTCCCATTCTGCACCAGAGCAATATTCACCTTTCAGTGCTCCTTCCATTCATTTGCCTATAACTTTATTACTACTTATCACAATGAAACAATCTAGATCTTGTTTTTTTTGCTACCGATTAGGCTTTTTTTGTGTGGTATATTTTGCTAAGAATTATTTTATTCTAAAGCATTTTAATGGTAAAAATAAGAAAAAAATGGAAATTGATTATTTCTCAGTTTTCGGCCATTACAGTATATTTAAAAAAAAAAAAAACACATTTTACTTGCCTATTTGTCCTGGTTATTAAAATGTCTAAAATATTTCCTTAGTGCAATGTGTGGTGCCAATACTTTACTTGGAAACAAAGGTGCATTTTTTTTCAATTTTGCTTCCATCACTAATTACAAGCCCATAATTTTATAAATAACAATAACATACCCTTTTGATATGCATATTAAAAAAGTTAAGACCCTAAGGTAAAGATTGATGTATTTTTTATTTTAATAGGCATATAATTTATATAAGGTAACTATGGGAGCGGGTGAGAGGTAAGGGGTTAATTTTAAATGTAATCGTGGTTCTTTTTATTAAAAATAAAAATTAATGTAGATGTAATTTTACTATTTGGCCACAAGATGTCCTCGCACATTATTTCCTATTAGAGTACTAGAAGTACGCTGAACAGGAAGTACTATGTGGACGTGTTACTCCGGAAAATACAATGACACAGGCAACTCATTAATGCCAGCGATCATTGATGTGGGGACTTATCGTATTTTTCGGACTATAAGACGCACTTTTTCTTCCCCAAAACTGGGGGGGGGGGGGGGAAAGTCGGTGCGTCTTATAGTGCGAATATATGGTTTTGGGACCATCAGAGCACCTACTGATCTGACTCCTCTCATCCCCCTCTCTGTCAATGACCCCCAGAGCAGGCGGTATCTGCAGCAGGACCAGTTATCAGCGAGCGGCAGTGTCCCCATGATCGAGGCATCCCTCCACCCGTGGACACGAGACATTAATGAGCGCCGATGTGTGCGTGATCGAGGCCGCCATCCACCCACGGACATAAGACACTACATACCAGCCTGCAGCACGTGAGATGCTTTTGCATGTGCGATGCGAGTAGAGCGACATGCAGCTGGAGGGACACGAGTGTCGGCAGAGGAAAGCATCGCACGTGCTGCAGGCTGGTATGCAGGGCCTTATGTCCGCGGGTAGATGGCAGCCTCGATCATGCACACATCGGCGCTCATTGATGTCTCGTGTCCGCAGGTGGAGGGATGCCCCGATCATGCTCACACTGCCGCTCCTTGATGTCTTATGCTCGCGGGTGGATGGCTGAGTGAGTAACGCTGGCAGCACTTGGTATATTGGAGGGAGGGAGTCTCTGCAGCACTATCTATATTGGAGGGAGGGGGGCTCGCCAGTGTCATTGCTCAACACAGCAAACTGGACAGAGGAGGACAAAACAGGGGACACAGGAAGACACAACATGTTACACAGGGACACAGGTGGACACAAAGGGGACATTGGGAACACTGAAAACCACAAGAGGGACATAATACCGGTAATTGTGAGGAAAAGATCCATAAGACGCCCCTGCACCATGGATGTACCAGGGTTAGTGGCTGGATAGTGTAATGGTTAAGGGCTCTGCCTCTGACACAGGAGACCTGGGTTTGAATCTCTGCTCTGCCTGTTCAGTAAGCCAGCACCTATTCAGTAGGAGACCTCATGCAAGTCTACCCAACACTGCTACTGCCTATAGAGCGCATCCTAGTGGCTGCAGCTCTGGCACTTTGAGTCCGTCAGGAGAAAAGCGTGATATAAATGTTCTTTGTTTAATTTTTTTTTTTATTCCTGGTTTTTGTCCTATAAAATTAGGTGCATCTTATGGTCCAGAGCGTCTTATGGTCCGAAAAATATGGTATATTAATAAATGGGAACTGCGTTCCTATTCACTTATCTCCCCACTTACAGGCAGCAGCGAGTACCCGCGCGGGAGCGAGCGGCTTCCATCCACAGCCATTGATGAATATCTACTTCACTGGGCAGGAACTGAAGTCCTGCGGGACGTAAATGTACAGTCGCAAACCACATAAGTGGTTAAAAGCTCTTGCTAATGTAATCCTATGTGTGTGTTCACACTGGAGGGATGTTATTTTGTACAAAATCCCCAGTATCATTCCATTAGCAAGAGCATTTCAAATCACTAGCGGATACAAAGCAATTGTAGTTGGAATCAGCCCTAATCCTGCAACAACTGGGAGTTATTTGCATCTCAATGACCATCCCTAGTAGTTTCCTACTATATGTCAGCGGTACTCCTGTTGGGGTCATGTGGTACTAGGGTATTATTGCAGTTATTTCATTGTGATAAATTAAAAAAAAAACTATTAATGACATGTTAGGAAGTCTAACTATGTCTTAAAATTAAAAGCAATAAATGAATGCTTGTAAAAGATTAATTCACAATTATGAAGAAGTCCATGTACATGAAGATACATGAAGGGGTACTTGAGATAATGTAGGTCACAACAGTGGGTGCTTGGTAAACACAGTCACTAACACAGCAACTCACTGCTCTAGGACTCACAGGTGACAAAACCAGTTTCTTCTTACAGAATGTAATTCACTTTGGTTAAAAAGCAAAAAATCCAGAGAGGTGATGTGCAGGTGGGCTTGTGAAGTACAGCTAGGAACGGTTGTGGCCGTGTCATCCACAATGCATTGCCTGATCCCAGATGTTGTTCTGTGTTAGGCCCGCAGGCTTAGAGCAATAATGTGCATTAGGCCAGAGGCCGGCATGTACTTGTGCTCTAGCCTATGATTCAGCAGGCCCACAAGCAGCACTGACTCACATCCTTCAACATCTGCTCAATGGCTTCCTATAACCTGTAACCAGACTCACCCCCTGTAACTGTCTGCCATAGTGTCTTTGAAGATGAGCTGGCTGCTGAAAGACAAATGGGGTATTACTTTACTCCACAAACAAGTCAGCTCTCTGCTATTTCATGATGTGCTGCTGCCTTGCAAAATATCTGGCAGCAGAAGTATTTATAGACGTCTACTTCAGAAAGGTCATTGGCTTTTAATAATAGCCTGTCAATGTAAAGTAATGATTAATGTAATGAGGGAACAAGATTTCAAACGCCGCACTCCTTAATTAATGCAAATGGAGTGCTTCTTAATTATATAAACACTGCAAATAGCAGTCATTAGCCCTATATATACATCTAAATGCATATCATCTAGCCATAAATCTGCACACACACTGTGGGGCTGCTCTTACATGTACACCTGTCAGTGATGGCACCCCATGCACTGGCATTCTCTGTATAGTGGAAGCATAAAGGTATCCATGAACCGTGATTAAGGCTGGTCTTCAGTCTTTGCTGGAATGTAATATAGTCATGAGTGTTGAGTGACAGGCAGCTAGTGTCCTGTGGATTCTGCAGCATTTCCACACACAGGCAAGCATAATTTACTGCTCAGGCTCAATTTTTCCTTCTTATCTGAAGGGCTAAGTGCTCTGTCAAATGACAAGCATTGGTATACATTGAGAAATATGAATAGCTAGTAGACTTCAGCTGGTATCATCCAAACTTATTTGTTGTATCTGCCTGTTCTGCGTTGCAGTTTTTAAAACAAGACAATGCATTTTTTTTTTCAAGTTACCCATGTAGAGGAAAACTTCCAGATGGACCAGAGTCCTCCTGTGCCCTCCACAACCCCATCACTACTGGCTGGGAGCCTCCTCTTGTTCTCTGCCTGATCCCCTCCATGTACCCGTGGCTTCGGCTTACTGCTCGGGTGCACTCGTGCATGAACAGTACGGCCACACTCATACACAGGAACATATCTGACAAGCTATGGTTGGATATGTGTGAAGGGATCCAGGGTGAGCACCAAGAAGGATCGAGATTCCCTCTATGTGGGTAAGTATCTTTGTGTGTGTGTATATATAGGTGTATATATGTGTGTATATATATATATATATATATATATATATATATATATATATATATATATATATATATATATATATATATATATACAGTGGAGGAAATAATTATTTGACCCCTCACTGATTTTGTAAGTTTGTCCAATGACACAGAAATGAAAAGTCTCAGAACAGTATCATTTCAATGGTAGGTTTATTTTAACAGTGGCAGATAGCACATCAAAAGGAAAATCGAAAAAATAACCTTAAATAAAAGATAGCAACTGATTTGCATTTCATTGAGTGAAATAAGTTTTTGAACCCCTACCAACCATTAAGAGTTCTGGCTCCCACAGAGTGGTTAGACACTTCTACTCAATTAGTCACCCTCATTAAGGACACCTGTCTTAACTAGTCACCTGTATAAAAGACACCTGTCCACAGAATCAATCAATCAAGCAGACTCCAAACTCTCCAACATGGGAAAGACCAAAGAGCTGTCCAAGGATGTCAGAGACAAAATTGTAGACCTGCACAAGGCTGGAATGGGCTACAAAACCATTAGCAAGAAGCTGGGAGAGAAGGTGACAACTGTTGGTGCGATTGTTCGAAAATGGAAGGAGCACAAAATGACCATCAATCGACCTTGCTCTGGGGCTCCACGCAAGATCTCACCTCGTGGGGTGTCAATGGTTCTGAGAAAGGTGAAAAAGCATCCTAGAACTACACGGGAGGAGTTAGTGAATGACCTCAAATTAGCAGGGACCACAGTCACCAAGAAAACCATTGGAAACACATTACACCGCAATGGATTAAAATCCTGCAGGGCTCGCAAGGTCCCCCTGCTCAAGAAGGCACATGTGCAGGCCCGTCTGAAGTTTGCCAATGAACACCTGAATGATTCTGTGAGTGACTGGGAGAAGGTGCTGTGGTCTGATGAGACCAAAATAGAACTCTTTGGCATTAACTCAACTCGCTGTGTTTGGAGGAAGAAAAATGCTGCCTATGACCGACAAAACACCATCCCCACCGTCAAGCATGGGGGTGGAAACATTTTGCTTTGGGGGTGTTTTTCTGCTAAGGGCACAGGACAACTTAATCGTATTAACGGGAAAATGGACGGAGCCATGTATCGTGAAATCCTGAACGACAACCTCCTTCCCTCTGCCAGGAAACTGAAAATTGGTCGTGGATGGGTGTTCCAGCACGACAATGACCCAAAACATACAGCAAAGGCAACAAAAGGAGTGGCTCAAGAAGAAGCACATTAAGGTCATGGAGTGGCCTAGTCAGTCTCCGGACCTTAATCCAATAGAAAACCTATGGAGGGAGCTCAAGCTCAGAGTTGCACAGAGACAGCCTCGAAACCTTAGGGATTTAGAGATGATCTGCAAAGAGGAGTGGACCAACATTCCTCCTAAAATGTGTGCAAACTTGGTCATCAATTACAAGAAACGTTTGACCTCTGTGCTTGCAAACAAGGGTTTTTCCACTAAGTATTAAGTCTTTTATTGTTAGAGGGTTCAAAAACTTATTTCACTCAATGAAATGCAAATCAGTTGCTATCCTTTATTTAAGGTTATTTTTTCGATTTTCCTTTTGATGTGCTATCTGCCACTGTTAAAATAAACCTACCATTGAAATGATACTGTTCTGAGACTTTTCATTTCTTTGTCATTGGACAAACGTACAAAATCAGTGAGGGGTCAGATATAGGCTGTTTTTTAGAATTGATGTAGAGGAGTATGTAACTATGTAACTATGAGTGCAGTGTGTGTATACACTGGA